>NC_054500.1:3909079-4045996 GCF_017639515.1 Carcharodon carcharias
CATAACACTCTGCCTTTAAATGTATTTATATCTATAATGGGATGAGGTTGGCCTATTAACTTCCTCCCATTCACTGTGACTGGAGCAATGGACAATTTCTTGCTCACATCCCTCCTGAGTTTGATGGATAACAGCTTCAGCATAAAGAGCTGTGGCTGGTTTCACATTGATCCAAGTATTTATTAAGTCAGGGTTCACTACAGCCCAAGGATAATACCATCGATTGGTGCAATGTATATATTACACTGCATCTCACAGCTTCCTCTCCTCCCTTCTTGAAACTGTAGAGAACGGGTTTTCTCTTGCACAGCAGGTTAGAACAAGGGTCACACAATAAATAGATTCTGTAAAAATCATTATTAAATTGATTGCTCACTGCATGTCCACCAGATAACCCAGCACCATTTATTTACAGGATACAACACTCTTTAATTATTTAATGATGATCAGTAAGACAAATTTTTGCTCGAACATTGTGCTCTTTACCCTGAACCACAGGCATTCTGCCCAGCTATCTGATTCCAGTTCTGTGGTGTCAGGTTAACAGCCTGGGTTTTGGGCTTTTTTATTTTTATTTTTATTTATATATATATATAATATATATATATATATATATATATAAAAAAATTGACTTTTGATTTACCCCTGTGCATGGTGAGGTACATTCACCCATCGCCCCTGTGCATAGTGAGGTGCCCCTGTGCATGGTGAGGTACATTCACCTATTGCCCCTGTGCATAGTGAGGTACATTCACCCATTGCCCCTGTGCATGGTGAGGTACATTCACCCATCGCCTCTGTGCATGGTGAGGTACATTCACCCATTGCCCCTGTACATGTTGGGGTACATTCACCCATCGCCCCTGTGCATGGTGAGGTACATTCACCCATCGCCCCTGTGCATGGTGAGGTGCATTCACCCATCGCTCCTATGCATGGTGAGGTACATTCACCCATCGCCCCTGTGCATGGTGAGGTACATTCACCCATCGCCCCTATGCATGGTGAGGTATGTTCACCCATCGCCCCTGTGAATAGTGAGGTACATTCACCCATTGCCCCTGTGAATAGTGAGGTACATTGGTTCCTGGTTCAGCAATGGATGGATTTTAGAATTCTCAACCTTGGTTTCAAATCCCTCCACGTCTTCTCCCTTTCCTATCTTCGTAGTCTGTTCTGCCCCCCACAATGTTCTGAGAACTGAGTGCTCCTCCATTTCTGGCTTCTAGGTATCCCCAGTTACCATCACTCCACTATTGGCAGCCTGCAATGCCTTCAGTTGCCTTGGCCTAGAATTCCCTCCCTAAACTTTTTTTCTTCTCCCTCCTCCTTTAAGACAATCCTTAAAGCCTAATATCTAATACCTAACATCTCCTCTTGTGGCTCAGTGCTAAACTTGTTAAGCACTCCTGTGGTATCTGGGACATTTTCCCATACTAAAGGTGCTATATAAATTATTTGCTTTGTCAGAAAAAACAGAAAGGTAGAATATTTCTTAAATGGTGAGAGATTGGGAAGCGTGGGTGTCCAAAGGGACCTGGGTGCCCTTGTTCATGAGTCACTAAAAGCTAGCATTGTATATTGGCCTTTATCACAAGGGGATTTGGGTACAAGAGCAAAGATGTCTTGCTGCAGTTGTATAGAGCATGGTGAGACCTCACCTGGAGTATTGTGTACAGTTTTGGTCTCCTTATCTAAGGAAGGATACACTTGCCATAGAGGGAATGCAATGGAGGTCCCCTAGACTAATCTTTGGGATGATGGGATTATTTTATGAGGAGAGATTGGGGAGACTGGATTTGTACTCTCTAGAGTTTTGAAGAATGAGGGGTGACCTCATTGAAACTTAGAAAATGATTACAGGACGTGACAGGGTAGATGGAGATAACATGTTTCCCCTGACTGATGAGTCTAAAACCAGGGGACATAATCTCAGGATAAGGGGCAGGCCATTTAAAGCTGAGTTGAGGAGGAATTTCTTCATTCAGAGGGTGGTGAATCTTTGGAATTCTCTACCCCAGCGGGTTGGGGAAGTTCAGTCATTGAGCATGTTCAAGACAGAAATCGTTAGATGTCTGGAGACTGATGACACCAAGGGATATGGAGATAGTGTGGAAAAGTGGTGTTGAAATAGATGATCAGCCGTAATCTAATTGAATGGCAGAGCAGGCTCAATAGGCCAGATGGCTTCCTGCTGTTGCTACTTTCCTATAAATGAAAACTATGTTATGATCTTTAGTTTTGGCAGAAGAATGTGAAAAAGAACTTGCGAGGGATATGAAAGCTCACAGTTAAAATTTTTTGAACATATATAAGAGAAAGAAGGATAAAGGGGATTGTGGAGCCATTAAACACAAATACAGTTGAAACAATAATGAACAATAGGAAATGGCATTCAGACTCGAAACGTTAACTGTGTTCTTCTCTGCAGATGCTGTCAGACCTGCTGAGTTTTTCCAGGTATTTTTGTTTTTGAATAGGAAATGTCAGACTTGTTAATGGATACTTTGTATCGTTCTTCATGATGGAGAAAGAGGTTAAAATAATAGTGTAGGTTAAGGGTGTTCAGCAGAATAAGGGTTAATGTGGGACTGGAGATCAATACCGCCCACCGTGTGATGTAGAAAGTCACATGGTAGTAGACTGTCAATGGAGTAGAGTCTGGAAGGAGTTGACATGGAGTCAGTGCCCATGCATGGCAGTACCTTGGATATGTATACAGTTATGGGTTACCAATAAACAGTTTATGTTCAACCATACAAACTTCCAGACCTCTTAGTGAACCGGACCAAACAGCCCTACAACAAATTGCAGAACAAAGGAATGTAAAAATTAGTGAACAGGATTAGGACTCTGCTCTCCTGCAGGCCCTACTGAAAAGAACAGGTTAATATTGGGATGATACTGTGATTGGAGGGGCCTATTTTAGCTGTTTCACTGCTGTATCCCACAAGATTGTTGCCGTGAAGTTTAAATCTATGTTCCTGTGAATGTATCTCTAGTTGCTACTATTGACAGGTCTTAGATTCTGATTTATGGTGTATCTGCTAATGATGTGGTCCCTCCCAATCGACCACAATCACAAGACTGAACCAGCATCAATCACAAGCAGAGCAGACTGCCGAGGCTCAACCTCTGGGCTACAGACCATAGTTTGGGTTGCCTTGGTTGAAGTGTTAGACGTTGCCACCAACTTTTTCCTAAAGTTTAAAACTATCTGGTGATGGAGTGGGGTTCATTGTTGCTGGTATGACAGCCGTGTGCAATGAGGTGCAGTCTGCAGCATAAATTAGATCCAGGCATTGGGCTCAGAAGTTCTCCGAACAGACTGTTCTTCTGCTTCCCATTCCCTCTAGTGAGTTAAAAGCACGGGTAAATTATACAAGACTGATTTTCAGAAATGACACATAGGTTGAAGGACATTGATCGCAAGGACTGTTGTGGGAATAAGGCTTTATCTTCGAGTATCTGAAAATTATAGCCTCACGATCAATACAGAGAAGATTAAACTTACCACAAGGTAATTGCCCTCCCGATTCTGACCGTGTTGAACTGAAGGCTCGTCACCTGCTCTAAGTTATTCCTCCCACAAACCTCACAACGCTGGGACTTCGTAAGTCTATCAATCATTCTTTGCTTCCGCAATCTTTGGAAAGCCAAGTTTAGTGCGATGACATCACAACTTCTTGATGGACCCTACACATTACACTCTATCCATTGGCAAAGGGTTGGCTGTCACACTCTTAAACCAGGGAAGGCCAGACGGGACTGTGACCTGATGGCCAGTTATAGATCCTGACAGCCTGGACTACTTCCCCTTCCACTTTTTACTGACTGGTTTTTCTCATTTGAATTTTGTGGATCTTATGTTTTGAGTATCCGCAGTTAACTATTTTGTCTATTGTACTTTAGTGTGAGGCCTGTTTCGCTTATACCAAATTCTGACTTCCTCACCCCACTGCCACAATGAGCAAAATACTAACTCCTAACAGAGGAATGGATATAAAGCACTGACCCGAGGATTACATTAAAATTGATGACTAACTCCAGGGAGATCAGGTGAAATGTGGAACATATTATGACACAAGTGGTTAAGACATAGGCCTTGATAGGGAATGGGAAGCCCAGTAGCAGGTAATGAATTTGACAAGGGCAGGGAGGTCAAATCTCTGTCGATCATAACAGAAAGGTTTAATTTGTATAAGATTGTGTTGAGTCCTGCCTGATAATTGACCAGATCAATAACCTGGGCATGTGGGAACTGTCAACATAAGAAATGGGAGCTGGAGAAGATCATTCGGCCCCTCTAGCCTGCTCTGCCATTTATTAGAATTGTTGCTGATCTTCTACCCCAACCCCACTTTCCTGCTCACTCCCCATATCCCTCACTGATTCCTTCAGTGATGGAGCATCCACAGCCCTCTGGCATAGACAGACCGCACCCCAGCAGCCATTGGGGGGTTGGGTAATGAGGGGGTTTGGGGTAATGAGGTTTCAGTTCGTGGAGTTTTGGATAATGGGGTTAAAGGTAATGTGATTTGGGACAATGGGAATAGGGTAATGAGGATTGCGGTATGGGAGTTTTGAGGCATAGTAATGAGCAAACACCGCTGAATAAAGACCTGATTTGCAATATGTTAACACGTGGATGCAGGTTTGTTCAGATGCTGGATTGTTTTGGACATTTGCAATGGCTGATCCATATCATGCTTTATAGACCTGGCCTCAGTTAGAAAGCAGTGATGAGTGGTGGGCTCCCAGTGCAGCTCACCACATTAAAGCTGACTGATATCAATTGAAGATATTGGGAAAGAAAATCAGGGAGTGTGCTGATGTCCAGTGTGCTGATGTCCAGTGTGCTGAAGACCAAAGTGCTGATGTCCAGTGTCCTGATGTCCAGTGTGCTGACGACCAAGGTGCTGATGCCCAGCGTGCTGATATCCAGCATGCTGATGTCCAAGGTTCTGATGTCCAGTGTGCTGATGTCCAGTGTGCTGACGTCCAGCATGCTGATGCCCAGCGTGCAGATATCCAGCGTGCTGATGTCCAAGGTTCTGATGTCCAGTGTGCTGATGCCCAGCGTGCAGATATCCAGCGTGCTGATGTCCAAGGTTCTGATGTCCAGCGTGCCGATGTCCAGTGTGCCGATGTCCAGTGTGCTGATGTCCAAGGATCTAATGTCCAGCGTGCTGATGTCCAATGTGCTGATGTCCAGCGTGCTGATGTCCAGTGTGCCGATGTCCAGTGTGCTGAAGACCAAAATGCTGATATCCAGCATGCTGATGTCCAATGTGCTGATGTCCAGCGTGCTGATGTCCAACGTGCCAGTGTCCAGCATGCTGATGTCCTGTCTCTGTTCTGGACAGCCAATGTATTTGTGAGGGCTGGGGTGTGGTGGGGGGAAGCGCAGGCCTGGGGTCTCAGCCGCACTCCTGTTGAACCAATGAAGGTTGTTAAGGGCTTGTTAACAGGCCGGCTTTGCGCCGGTTTTTAAACTGATGGAGGTATTTGGAGTTTAGGAACTGCCTTTATCAGACTTGCTGAAAGCAGGAGCAAGGCATGAAGGCAGGAAAAGTTTCTGTAGGTCAGTCTAAAGGCTGATCGTAGGTGAAAGGAATTAACCCTTTGATGTAAAAGTTGCAGCTGCCCTTCAGGTCAGGGGAGGGGTCAGTTCAGGGGCTCATCATCCTCTTGATATCGGAGTAGTGGGTGGGGTTGTTTGGACTCCGCCTGAGCACCAGGAAGTCTGTAGCTGCGAATGGTGCTGGACCCTCAGAAGTCGAGGCCACTGGAGATGAGGAGCTCCAGCCTGCACGTGGAGGGCAGTGACCAGAGGAAAGGGATGAGGGGCACCAAGGAAGAGAAGCCACAACCCTGAGCACAGGATCTACAGGCAGAGGCAAAGAGACCTGTACAAGACTGAAAACCAGTGTCGGAGGAGACTGTGACTCTGTAAGTAAATGTTCACAGACACCTGTACTCATCAGTGTGGGCCTCATGCCTTGCACCGCTGATTGCCATGCCCTGAAAGTAGCAGTCAAGGTAACTGTAGTCTTGAATTTCTTCACTGCTGGATCATTAAAGGTCAGCTTTGGAACTCTGCAGTGCATCATCCACATGTCCTCTTCACTGAGGCTGGACAACACATCAGATTCACAGCTAATGGGACATCGCAGGCTCAGAGGGCACTGGATCCGGTGCATGGACCTGTTGGGTGGCGCAATACTCTCCTGCAAGAGTCTCGGTCATTGTGGTAGTATGCTGTAGTACATAACATGACTGTCTAGAGAGGTGTGGACCTAGAGGACTATGATCTGCCTCCTCTCCTTCAGGGCTTCCAGTATTAGATCCAGATCAGTGAAGTGAAGGTTTGCCCTGCCCGGTTGTCAGTCCTCTGGCTCCCCTGTGCCATCTCACCTCCTGAAGGTGCAGTGGCAGACTTTCGTACAAACTCTCTCCCTTAGAACAACCAGTGGCTTCCATGATGGCTGCCGTGGGTGCCTGAATGAATCCCTCACTTCATCTGGTCCGCCTCTATTCCTGCACCCACTAGCCTGTGAAAATCTGAACATCGGTCAGTTTGCCACTAGAGGCTAGTCTCTGACATAGAAAGAAACTTTGGCCTGAATTTTTGCTCCTGAGTCAGATATACAGAGACAGGAGATTTCCCAACTCCATAAAGCTGACTGGGGAGAAGCTATCCCAATGGGCTGAATTTTCAGTCCTCACTCATCCCCATGCCCTTTTTAGCCCCTGTGGCAACTTAGTGCCAACCCATGCTCCCAATCCCACCACTCTTTGCCCTTATATCGTCCATGCCAGCTCACTCAGTATCCACTATGGGCAGACCTCAGGAGCCATGATAAGATGAAATAAAATAAAGTGCTAAGTATCTATTGCAGACTTCACCATATTAAAACAAACACTCTAATTAATAAAAGCCTATTCAATGCATTTAAATTCCTTCAAGTACTTAATCCGTTATAAAACAAACATTTGTATTCATAGTCCCACATCAAAACCAGCCAATCTTTTATAGCCACTTGGAGCTGTTAATCAAACTGTGAACTTACAGGCCCCTCACTGTGATAATGATAGGTTGTAGAAGTAGTCAATAATACTATAATGACAGTACTCAGGCTTAGGTCAACAAACATCTATTAAAATTACAAGCACTAGTTTTTTACAACTGTAGGCTGACTGTTTTTTTCCAAATTTAAAAGGCAGTAGATTTAAATGAGTGGACAGCTTGCCTGTTCCACAGAGATTATTCACTTTTCTGCATACTCATGTCTTTTTAAAAAATTCATTCACGGGATGTGGGCTTCATTGGCTGGGCCAGCATTTATTGCCCATCCCTAGTTTCCCTTGAGAAGCTCTTGGTGAGCTAAATTCTTGAACTGCTGCAGTCCACAAACTCTTAACAACTCCAAAAGAGTACCTGACCTGCCCAAATAACTCTGGCAGGTTTAGGCCTTTCAATCAAATTCGTAAAGTCCATAAGTCTCAGTTTCAGAGACCTGGGTTACCAAAATTGCTTGTTTGAAGGCAATCGTGCTTTTAAATGTGCAGCTGCCTCTGTGAACCATGGATGTGAGAAAAACACATTCCCCCCCTCCACCATCCCTCAGCAAAAATGGTGGGTGCTGAGTTCAGGGGGAGGACTTCCTTATGACTCAGCTAATTTTGGCCAAGGCTTGGAGCCCTTCAGACTTTGCAAAAATTGCTGCCCTTGTTTCCCGCCTCAGTGGCGAAAATCCGGCCCATAGCATCCAAACGAGCGAGTATAAAGCAGGAAGTATAAATTAGATATAAATAATGCACATAAAGCACAATAAAGATTGAGAAAGGCTTATGGGATTAAGAAAGAGAGAGATAAAAGGGACAGACAAAAATGTTAAAAAAAAGGTTTTTTTTTCTTTTAACTCTCTAATGCCAATTGACTTCTGAATGAATGAGACTCCATATTTGTACAATTAAATCTTCAGGACCAGAGCAGCTGTATGGCAATAATTATCAATGATCATGCTGTTAAATCACCTAATCATGAATGTACCAGCCTTAACTTTTTCTGGTGCTTTTGGTGGGGAACTGGTGGGTAAGTACCCCATCTTCACAATGTGCATTTATTTCAGTGTTAAATTGCCCATTAAGGGCTGTTACAGAACACACTGTGAAACAGCAGGGCATCTCTGACAGCAATTTCCAGACATCCGTGCATGTGCGGCCCCTAAAGCGATGAGTGCTGTTAGCCTCACTGTAACCCCGATTGCAAAATCTGGGTCATAACGTCTCAGCGTGAGTCAGTATGTTCAGGAAAGAAGGCTAGAGCAGGCTAACAGCGCAGTGTTTCCTTAAACCTGCGCTGATGCGTGCAATCTGGAATGTACCGCACTGGGAACAAACAGGACACGTACAAGCAGCGTTCCCTTTAAGATTCAAGCATTCTCGACCCCTTGTAAGTCTTAAAGGGACCACGCAATGCAACAAGCCGGCTGTGCACAGCAAACAGAACTTAGAGGGAACATGGGCTGGCAGTACGAGATGAGATTTAGGAACAGACTTCCCATACTGTTGAGGATGAAGACAGTGGGCACGGGACCAAGGAAAAAACTGCATAGATCAGGAAAAAGGTAACCTTTATATCTATGAAAAAAAAAGGCACAATGTCGTTTATTGAAAAATTGTATTGAATTGGGACCTGTTTGGATCTACAGCACTCTGCTTAACTTGACATCAAATAGCAAGTGTACTGCTAGCTTGTAAGATGAAACCCATTAAAGAAGGGCTGCATAGAATCCACAGAAATGACTCAGGCCTTATTGCCCTGATATTCCCTATGGAACTGGTGCAATTTGAAGGCAGGAAACTAAGAAACCAGCAAAGAGTTAGAAATTAACATGTTTTGTTAAAGGGCAATTCTATATTTGGAATTAATGACATTTCCTGCAAATTACCTCGCAAGCAACAGAAGGCCAAGCTTTTCTGTTAGAATTCCAATTATTTAGCTGACACTTTGGTGTTGAATTTCAGCAGGGCTTCTCTCGACCATCCATTGTAACTTTAAAAGGGATCTTTCACCATCCCAGGACGTTCCAGAGCATTTCACAGCCAGTGAGGAACTTCTGAAGTCACTATTGTGGGGACATGTGGCAGCCAGTTCCACAGGCAGCAAGGAAATTAATGACCTGATAATTGATCCTAATGATGTTGGTATGCCATTCAATAAAATCATGGCTGATCTGATTGCGACCTTAACTCCAATTTCCTGCCTGTCCTCCCCCCATAACCCTTGACTCCCTTGGAAATCAAAAGTGTCTAACTCAGCTTTGAATGTATTCAATGACTGGTGGTCTCTGTGGAATAGAATTCCAAAGATTAACAACCCTCTGAGAGAAAAAAAGATCCTCCTCACTCCATCTTAAGTGTGAGACTCCTCATTTTTAAACTGAGCCCCCTAGTTCTAGATCCCACCATGAGGGAAACATCGTCTCAGCATCTACCCTCCCAAATCCCCCTCAGAATCTTATATGCTTCAATAAGGTCACCTCTCATTTTTCTAAACTCCAATGAGTATAGGCCCAGCCTGCCCAATCTTTCCTCATAAGCCAAACCCTTTAATCACAGGAATCAATCTTGTGAAACTTCCCTGAACTGCTGCATGTATGTCCCTCCTTAAATAAGCAGACTAAAACCATACACAGTATTCTAGGTGCAGCTAATGCCCTGTACAATTGTAGCAAGACTTCCCTACTTTTATACTCCATCCACCTTGCATTAAAGGCCAACATTCCATTTGCCTTCCTAATTACTAGCTGTACCTGCATGCTGACTTTTTGTGATTCATGTACAAGGACACCCAGATCCCTCTGTACTGCAGCATTCTGCAGTCTCTCTCCTTTTAAATAATATTCTGCTTTCCTATTCTTCCTGCCAAAGTGGAAACCTCACATTTTCCCACATTATACTCCATCTGCCAATTTTTTGTCCATGCACTTAACCTATCTAATATTCCTTTGCAGATTCTTTGTATCCTTTTCACAACTCCTACCAACCTTTGTACAATCAGTAAATAAAAGTTGACCTCCGGACTCCCCTGTCCTTTTCTTTTACAATTGCACCATAAAGAAAGCAAGATTACACTTATATGGCACCTTTTCACCACCTCAGAGTACTTTATAGCCAAATTAAACACTTTTAAAGTGCAGTCAATGATGTGATGTGGGTCATGCAGCAGCCAATTTGTGCATTGCAAGCTCTGACAAACAGAAAATGACCCAATAATCTCTATTTCAGGTGTTGGTTGAAGGATAAATATTTGCCAGGACATGGGGGTGGATGACCCCTCTGCCTTTCTTTGAAACAGTGTCATGGGCCAGGATGCTGAGGTCAGTGAGTGGGGGGTGGGGCCTGCTCGCCAACACGGGGTGAGGTCAGGCAGAACTCCCGACATCACCCCGCCTCATTTCAGTGTTCAGGTCGGCTGAATCTGTATCATTGTTGTTGGCAGCCAGGTTTCACATGGCAGGTTCCCAGCGACAGCAGATGAGGTAAATGACAAATTCATGTGCTTTGGTGGCACTAATTAGATACCAGGGGAACTCCTCTGCTCTTCTTCAAATGAGACCACGGGATCCTGCATGTCCATCTGAACAGGCAGATGAGGCCTTGGTTTATTGTCTCATCCAAACAATGCAGCACTCCTTCAGCACTTCTCTGAAATCTCAGTCTAGTGGAGTCCTACAGTGGGTTTGCAAAGATGACCTTTTTGACTCTGAAGCGAGAGTATTGTCACGATAGCAATTCACCAAGGCTCCTTCGACAGCACCTCCAAACCCACGACCACTACCATCTAGAAGGACAAGGGCAGCAGATAGATGGGAACACCGCCACCTGGAAGTTCCCCTCCAAGTCACTCACCATCTTGACTTGGAAATATATCGCCGTTCCTTCACTGTCGCTGGGTCAAAGTCCTGGAACTCCCTCCCTAACAGCACTGTGGGTGTACCTACAACACATGGACTGCAGTGGGTCAAGAAGGCAGCTCACCATCACCTTCTCAAGGGGCAATTAGGGATGGGCAATAAATGCTGGCCTGGCCAGCAATGCCTATGTTCTGTGAGTGAAGGAAAGATCCCAGCACTAATGTTTCACTTTCAACTTCACACAAGGTAAACCTCCCATAACCAAGAGATTATCAAGCTTCCTAGTTGATTCCAGAATTCTTTTTCTTAATTTTAAAATTTTATTTTGAAAAGCACAATGCGGTACAGATAATTGGATCGATAATCCCTGCTGCCCTCGCCCAGCCTCAAAACTGCAGTGCTGGCTTCAACCTATAGCTCTGAAATCTAATTCCCTCCTCCCACAAAGGAATCCATGAAATTATTGAATCATTGCTGCTATTCTGTTAAAATGTCACATGTTTGTATTAATCATGTCAGTGTTTTCAGGTTTGATGATGTGAAGTTTCATTCCAAGCACAGCTGCCTGTACAGGATATCAGGGTTAAAAGGGTTAGATTTGTGAGGACCGGTTTCATAAATACACCTTGTATTCCCACAAGTCCTAGCGGATTAAAGGCTGATGCAAATGGTGTGTTTAAAATACTTGAAGTTGACAAGAGGATACAAGACTCGATTTTACGGCATATTTAGGGCTTGTAAAATAAAAGGAGCTGTTTTCCTGCCCACCCTGGAGTTGTCTTCCACATTACAGCGAGACGCTCAGCTGTAACAAACCATTACAAAGTCTCAGAAAAGGAGTGAAACCAGATGGACCACCCGGCATCAACCTAAGCACCAGAAACGGCAACAGCAGACTCAGCCCTGTCGACCCTGCCAAGCCCACCTTACTGACATCTGGGGGCTGGTGCTAAAACTAGGAGAGCTGTCTCACAGGCTGGTCAAGCAACTGCCTGACATTGTCATCTTCACAGAACCATACCTTACAGATAATGTCCCAGACACCACCATCACCATCCCATGGGTACGTGCTGTCCCACCAGCAGGACAGCCCCAGCAGAGGTGACGGCACAGTGGTATACAGGGAGTTGCCCTGGGAGTTCTCAACATCGACTCTGGACCCCCTGAAGTCTCACAGCATCAGGTTGAACATGGGAAAGGAAAATTTAAGGTAAGAGTTAAGGCTAGGAGGGGAGTTGAGGAGAAATCTTTTCACCCAGAGGGTGGTGGGTGTCTGGAACTCACTGCCTGGAAGGGTGGCTGAGTCAGAAACTCTCATAACATTTAAGAAGTATTTAGATATTCACTTGGGTCGCCACAGCCTCCAGGGCTATGGGCCAAGTGCTGGAAAATGGGATTAGTGTAGTCAGATCTTTGTTGACCGGTGCAGACACAATGGGCCGAATGGCCTCCTGTGTTGTAGACTGTCAATGAGTCTGTGAGTGGATGAGACATAGCTGCTAGACTGGGTTTGTGGCAGGTGGTGAGGGAACCAACAAGAGGGAAAAACATACTTGACCTCATCCTCACCACCCTGCCTGCTGCAGATGCATCTGCCCATGACAGTATCAGTTGAAGTAATCACTGCACAGTTGTTGTGGAGACAAAGCCCTGCCTTCACACTGAGGATATCCTCCATCGTGTTGTGTGGCACCACCACCCTGCTAAATGGGATAGCTTTCAAACAGATCTAGCAATTCAAGACTGGGCACCCATGAGGTACTGTGGGTCATCAGCAGCAGCAGAACTGTACTCAAACACAATCTGTAACATCATGGCCCAGCATATACCCCCACTCTACCATTGACATCAAGCCAGGGGATCAACACTGGCTCAATGAAGAGTGCAGGAGGGCATGTCAGGAGCAGCACCCAGCATCCGTAAAAACGAGGTGTCAACCTGATAAAAGTATGGCACAGGACTTCTTGTGTGCCAAACAGCAGAAGCAGCAAGTGATAGACAGGGCTAAGTGATCCCATAGCCAACGGATCAGATCTAAGCTTTGCTGACCTGCCACATCCAGTCGTGAATGGTGGTGGACAATTAAACAATTCACTGGAGGAGGAGACTCCATAAATACCCCCATCCTCAATGAGTACATGAGTACAAAAGATAAGGCTGAAGCATTTGCTACAATCTTCAGCCAGAAGTGCCGAGTGGATGGTCCATCTTGGCCTCCTGTGGAGGTTCCCAGCATCACAGATGCCAGTCTTCAGCCAATTCGATTCACTCCACTTGATATCAAAAAACGGCTGAAGGCACTGGATAGTGCAACGGCTATGGGCCCTGACAATATTCCGGCAATAGTACTGAAGACTTGTGCTCCAGAGCTTGCTGCACTCCTAGCCAAGCTGTTCCAGTACAGCTACAACACTGGCATCTATCCAGCTATGTGGAAAATTGCCCAGGTGTGTCCTGTACACAAAAAGCAGGACAAATCCAACCCGGCCAATTACCTCCCCATCAGAATACTCTCGATCATCAATAAATTAATGGAAAGAGTCATCAACGGTGCTATCAAGTGGCACTTGCTTAGCAATAACCTGCGCACTGACACCAGTTTAGGTTCCACCAGGGCCACTCAGCTCCTGACCTCATTACAGCCTTGGTTCAAGTATGGACAAAACAGCTGAACTCCCAAGGTGAGGTGAGAGTGATTGCCCTTGACATTAAGGTCACATTTGGTTGAATGTGGCATCAAGGAGCCCTAGCAAAACTGGAGTCAATGGGAATCAGGGGAAAATTCTCCGCTGGTTGGAGTCATGCCTAGCACAAAGGAAGATGGTTGTGGTTGTTGGAGGTCAGTCACCTCAGCTCCCGGATATCGCTGCAGGAGTTCCTCAGGGTAGTGTCCTCAGCCCAACCATCTTCAGCTGCTCCATCAATGACCTTCCTTCCATCATAAGGTCAGAAATGGGGATGTTCGCTGATGATTGCACAATGTTCAGCACCATTCGCGACTCCTCAGATACTGAAGCAGTCCATGTCCAAATGCAGCAAGACCTGGACAATATTCAGGCTTGGGCTGGTAAGTGCCTTGGACATCAGTGGTTCAAGAAGGCAGCTCACCACCACCTTCTCAAGGGCAATTAGGGATGGGCAATAAATGCTGGTTTAGCCAGCGACTCCCACATGAACATCCTGTGAATGAATTTTAAAAAAAGCTAAGCTTGAGTCTAGGCCTTTCTGATGCTTTTGAAATTCTGTCCTCTCTAAGGGCCATAGAATCATAGAACTTGTAGAAAATTTTACAGCACAGATGGAGGCCATTCGACCCATCGCTAAATTTCCTTTGACAATTCCCTCTGGTTGGGAAGTCAGTGACGAAGGATTGTCAATTTAAAATTGTCATTAAGAGAGCGGGGTGAGAGTTTGAGAAAAAGAGAGTTAGTGTTGAAGGACAGGATGTTTAGGATGTTTTTGACCTTTTAAGGAAAAGCTGAATAAATATTTCAAGCAGTGGAGGAGACAAAACCATCAAGAGAGAGGAACGCGGTGAGATTAGAAATAGAAGCAAAGTAATGACGCCATGGGAGAATGGTGCAGAGTGGAGTGATCCTTTGCCTCGTAGCATAAGTTGAGAATACTTAATTCCAGCACTGATTCACAGAAAGTAACTATCATTTCTTTCATGTTCATTCTTTGAGTCAGTGATGCATAAAGTTCCGTGACAGCTAATTCAAGATAGTTTGCACTGTATTCTGAAGGCATGCTTATCAGGGGGTTGTTATTAATGAAAGACAGGTTCTGATGATTCTCCACAGCCAGTCCTGAAATCAACTGTGTTGTTTGCTGAAATTTTGGGCGGCTTTCCACTGACCCAGCACATTAGCTGTCAGAATTTAACGCCTGCGTCACTCAGTCTGAAAGTTTAATTACAACACATTGATCATAATAAACAGTTCTGGAATATTCCACCTGCCCGTGGGGTGGCATTATGAAGAGTGAAAGACTCATTAAGTTGAAGAACTGTCTTAAATTTACAGTGGCAGTGTTCTGTGCAGCAGAATCTGTATGTGGACATTAATTATTTACAGCTTGCTGTCACTGACTCTGAAAAGCATTTAATAATGAATGGCCCCTGGAATTGTCTCTTTCAAATCTTTCGCATATGTCAAGGTACTCGGCATCTATTCAGCCAGTTTCTCTGCAGAATAGAAGGTTCCAGGTTCAATCCCTGATGTGCACTTAGTTCACTGAGCTCAACCAGGGATCCCATTGGTCCTCCACAGCTGGCCTCAGTATCCCTGAGAGAGGCCGGGGTGGAGTGGGGGTTGGGGGGAGGGGCACAATTGGTCATCTTTCCTGCCCCTGTTTGGTCAGAGTTGGCCCCCATGCTAGAACATGTTTATGGGGATGCCAGGATTGGATTGGGCCAAGATCCTGCCCCTCCCCTGACACATGAACATCAGATACTCATCAGATGTAAACCGTGGCTCAGTGGGTAGCAATATGTGGGTTCAAGTTTGTGGGTTCAAGCCTCAGTCCAGGGGTATGAGCACATAGTCCAGACTGACCCGCCCAGCGCAGAACTGAAGGAGTTGGTTTGGTTGGAGATGTCTTTGGAAGGGGCCAGTTAAACTGAAGCCATGGTTCCTCCTCTCAGGTGGATGTAACAGATCATGTGACACCATTTTGAAGAAGAGTAGTGGAGTTTTCCCCTTTGTCCTGGTCAATATTTATTCCTCAACCTACATCACTAGAGCAGATTATCTCATGGTTGCTTGGGGGAGCTTACTGTGTGCAAACTGTCTGCTGTGACATTGCAACAGTGCCTACCATTCAAAAAGCCACTCACTGGTTCCAAACTGCTTTGGGATGTTGCCAACTTATGATAGATGCTTTTTAAGGAAAAGTTATTTGCTTGTTTTCTCCATATTCTTCCTTCTGTCTCCCACATGCATAAGAATTGATACCCTGACACTCTCTAGGACAACTCATGGGTTTAATCAGCAAAGCTTTTTTTATTGAGAAACCTGAATCCCACAAGGCAGATACCCCAACACAAAGATTGAAAACAAGATGTGGTAACCCCTCAAAAATAACAATGAGCTGATGACAAACTTGGATTTTAAAAGCGTGCAGGTTCTGGAAGGAAACACAGCCTCCCTGGGAGTAAGGTAATTGAGCAGTTCCACAATTTTCAGGTCCCAAGAAAGAAAAACTTGGAACAGGAGATTGCAGCTTCTTGATCTCAACAATGATGGCAGAATGAGCTCATTAAACCAAATGTCCATCTTGATTTGTATTTTGTGAAGATACTGAGGATGGAGAGAAGGAAGAGTGTGCAGCATGGAGAGAGTGAAGAGTGCAGGATGGAGAGAGCGAAGAGTGAAAAGGAAAACTTATGTCCGACACCGTGAACTCAATACTACAGAAAGCCAAGAGGGGCATGGAAAGTGGAGAGGTGAAACTAAAAAGGAAATTAGGTAAACAAAGAGAGGGCTTGAAAGAATATTGACAAGCAAAATCAAGGAGAACCCAAAGATGTTTTATCAATACATTAAGAGTAAGAAGATAATTAAGGGAAGAGTGGGGCCCATAAAAGATCAAAAAGGCAACCTGTGTGTGGAGACAGAGAGTGTGGATATGGTCCTTAATGAATGCTTTGCGTGTGTCTTCACAAAAGAGGGGGCGCAATGCAGACATTGTAGTTAAGGAGGAGGAGTGTGAAGTATTGGATGTGATGAACATAGGGAGAGCAGAAGTATTACAGGGATTAGCATTCTTGAAAGTAGATGAATCACCAGGGCCAGATGAAATGTTTAAAGAAGCCAGGGAGGAAATTGTGGAGGGTCTGACCTTCATTTCCAATACTTACTGGATCCATGAGGTGCCAGAGGATTAGAGGTCTGCTAATGTTGTACCTTTGTTTAAAAAGGAAACGAGACTGAAGAGACTGAATAATTACAGGCCAGTCAGTCAGATCTTGGTGGTGGGCCAATTATTGGAATCAATTCTGAGGGACATGATAAACTGTCACGTAGAAAGACAAGGATTAATCAAGGACAGTCAGCATGGATTTGTTAAGGGAAGGTCGTGTCTGAATAATTTGACAGAATTTTTTGAGGAAGTAAGAATGGGGATCGATGAGGGTAGTGCATTTGATGTGGTCTACATGGATTTTAGCAAGGCTTTTGACAAGGTTCCTCATGGCAGACTGGTTAAAAAAATAAAAGCCCATGGGATCCAGGGGAATGCAGCAAGCTGGATACAAAATTGGCTCAGTGCAGGAAACAAAAGCTAATTGTTGATGGGTGTTTTTGTGACTGGAAGATTGTTTCCTGTGGGGTTCTGCAAGGCTCAGAACTAGGTTCCCTGCTTTTTGTGGTATATATAAATGATTTGGACATAAATGTAGGGGGGATGATCAAGAAGTGTTCAGACGTTACAAAAATTGGCCACGTGGTTGATAGCGGGGAGGATTGCTGTAGACTGCAGGAAGATATCAATGGACTGCTCAAGTGGGCAGAAAAGTGACAAATGGAATTCAATCCAGAAAAGTGTGAGCTGATGCATTTGGTGAAGTGAAACAAAGCAAAGGATTACACAATAAATGGGAAGATACTGAGAGGTGTAAAGGAAGTGAGGGACCTTGGAGTGAATGTCCACAGATCCCTGAAGGTAGCAGGACAGATTGAGAATGTGGTTAAGAAGGCATATATATAATATACAAAATAAAATTAAAACAGAAAATGCTGGAAAAACTCAGCAGGTCTGACAGCATCTGTGGAAAGAGAAACAGAATTAACATTTCAAGTCCGTATGATCCTTCTTCAGAGCTGTATGGAATCTATATGGAATCCTTACATTTATTAGCCCAGGCATAGAATATAAAAGCAGGGAGGCTATGCTGGAAGTATATAAAACATTAGTTAGGCTGCTACTTGAGCACTTTGTGCAGTTCTGGTCATGTCATTACAGAAAGGATGTAATTGCATTAGAGAGGAGACAGAGGAGATATACAAGGATGTTGCCAGGACTGGAAAATAGCAGCTATGAGGAGAGCTTGGATAGGTTGGGGGAACACCAGAGGCTGAGGGGAGATTTGATTGAGATGTACAAAATTATAAGGGGTCCAGATAGACTGGATGTGAAGAGTCTATTCACTTTAACAGAGAGGTCAGTGACTAGGGGGCATAGATTTAAAGTGATTAGTAGAAAGATTAGAGCAGAGGTGAGGAAAATCTTTTTCACTCAGGGGGTTTTGGGGGTCTGGAAGTCACTGCCTGAAAGAGGCAGAAACCCTCAACTCATTGAAAAGGTGTCTGGATCTGCACCTCAAGTGCTGTAACCTGCAGGGCTACAGACCAAACGCTGGGAAATGGGATTAGGCTGGGTGGCTCATTTTTCAGACAGTGCAGAGACGATGGGCCGAGTGGCTTCTTTCTGTGCCTTAAACTTTTAATGATGCTAAGAGTGTGTAGGATGGAGAGAATGACGAGTGTAAGTTGGAGAGAGTGACGAGTGTAAGATGGAGAGAGTGACGAGTGTAAGTTGGAGAGAGTGACGAGTGTAAGTTGGAGAGAGTGACGAGTGAAAGTTGGAGAGAGTGACGAGTGTAAGATGGAGAGAGTGATGAGTGTAAGTTGGAGAGAGTGACGAGTGTAAGATAGAGAGAGTGATGAGTGTAAGTTGGAGAGAGTGACGAGTGTAAGATGGAGAGAGTGACGAGTGTAAGATGGAGAGAGTGACGAGTGTAAGTTGGAGAGAGTGACGAGTGTAAGAGAGAGTGATGAGTGTAAGTTGGAGAGAGTGACGAGTGTAAGATGGAGAGAGTGACGAGTGTAAGATGGAGAGAGTGATGAGTGTAAGATGGAGAGAGTGATGAGTGTAAGTTGGAGAGAGTGACGAGTGTAAGATAGAGAGAGTGATGAGTGTAAGTTGGAGAGAGTGACGAGTGTAAGATAGAGAGAGTGATGAGTGTAAGTTGGAGAGAGTGACGAGTGTAAGATGGAGAGAGTGACGAGTGTAAGATGGAGAGAGTGACGAGTGTAAGATGGAGAGAGTGACGAGTGTAAGTTGGAGAGAGTGACGAGTGTAAGATGGAGAGAGTGACGAGTGTAAGATGGAGAGAGTGAGGAGTGTAAGATGGAGAGAGTGAGGAGTGTAAGATGGAGAGAGCGAGGAGTGTAAGATGGAGAGAGCGACGAGTGTAAGATGGAGAGAGCGACGAGTGTAAGTTGGAGAGAGTGACGAGTGTAAGATAGAGAGAGTGATGAGTGTAAGTTGGAGAGAGTGACGAGTGTAAGATGGAGAGAGTGAAGAGCAGAGGAAATATTTGGAGATGTTTACAAACTGGAATTTCTAATGTGGTCCTGGAATTTCAACTTCCAAGGGTAGGAACAATTTTCCTGCTTGCTGAGCATTTCTAATCTTCTGTCTCTCTCTCTCTCTCTCTCCTGGATTCCTTCATCCTCTCTTTTCTAACTTCTGGCTGATAATAAAGGCAGAGATGGTTTCCTTTCCGAGAGTGAACTTCTCCAACTCGAAACTGGGGTTGAAGGTTTCCCGTTGGTTCAGTGACTGATTTTAAACACCTCCGTGACATTAATCTATTGGTCCATAAATGCATTTTCGTTATCAGTGTTGGATGTGCAAGGGTTAAATGCAAATCAGAGCATAAATGTTTTGAATATTGCTGCATAATAGGTGGAATATAATGCCCTCTCCTGAGGTGAGTTTGGAGCAGGGGAGGGTCTAAGCGGGCAGAATGGTGGTGGTTGGGGACTGCTCCAATTAAGGCTGGGACATGAAGGCATGTGGACTGCATTCCTGACCCACCACTAATTAATGCCCACTTAAGGACGTCCTCCTGCCAGTCCTGGTATTCACCCAGCAGCGGGCGAGAGATGCGCCATGCTGGAAACCTGAAATGTAAACCCTGTCAGAGCTGCTTACAGTTTCCCAGTGGGGAGGGGGTCCCTCGTTCAAAGACACTCAGTGCCTGATCGAGGGACCTGGCATCTGGAGTAGGAGTGCCCATTGAGAACCATATTCCTGCCCTTGCTGCCGACCCCTCCCTCTCCTGCGACTTCCACCCCGCCACCTGTGCATTGGGTCCCCTGGTGATCCTGGGCCTCAGGTGGGTGCACCGCCAGCAGCAGCCACCACTACCCTCAGTTGGCGCTGTTGAGCAATGCCTCTGATTGGCTGGCAGCTATTTGTGGGTGGGATTTCTGTTCCCCCCCCCCCCACCCACTCTGTGGGGTCCTTGACCCTGGGGAAGACCTGCCCCTGCCCAGTTAAGAACCTAATTAGCACTTAAATCGGCAGGCCGCCCTGAAAGGAAATGACAACGACTCCCCAGGCAGCGTGTCAGACCCCTGTCACCTTCATTAAATGCTGCCCAATAGCGTTGATACGACCCATTTAACCTGGGGAACGTTCCAAAATATCTCACAAATCGGCGTTAGGAAAACGGTGCCTGAGCTAGGAAGGGAAACAAAAATTGAATTTAGTTTGGAATACGGGTCGGAAAATCTTTAAGAGTTTATATGGTGAAGAGGTGTTTCAGCAGGTCTGAACTGTAAAACAAGGAGCTGCGCACTAAAGATGTGGATACTTCATTCCTTCGTACGTCAGTGGATTTTGCAATGCTTTGTGATACTATGCAGCCCACTCGGTACACCTTTCCATTATGAATGATTCCAGGCCTTAGACCATCGGACCAGTGACTCATTTTATCCCACATCACACGGTCCTTCTTACATCTTCAAAGTGCACCAATTCATCAAAGTTACAATGGCAATAGAATACATGTTAGAAAGAAATTCATTGCCTACAATGTAATATGAATGATAATGGATCTCTTTAGGAGAATTAGCCACACTGATTCAATTCTCATGGTTTCAGACAATTTTAAAACCGCTCAAATTTGGCTGTCAAAACATCAGCTTTGTCAGAATCTTTTAGAATTCACTAAAATTGCATTCGTTACCCTCTGTATAATCCTGTTTTGGGGAGCCCTGCAAAGAACAAATAGTAAGAGGGTATCTCGTGTAAAATCCTGCATTAGCAAAGAGAACAATTCAATCAATGCTGAGCTTAATGTGGCAAGGGTTTTAGACTGGACAGTCTGATTTTTGGAGTGGAATTTGTAGAATGATTTAAGATGGAAGACAGACAACAGAACACTGGCCCTGCACTTTCCCTGACATTCTGTTAGTGAGCCAGCATAACGTTTCCAGGGATAGAGTGGGGAGAAAGATTTGCATTTAAATAGCACGTTTAGAACCTCAGGATGTTTTAAAGGGCTTTACAGCTGATGAAATATTTTTGAAGTGTGGTCCTTGGTGTACTGTAAGAATAGTAGCAGCCAGAGCCCACAGCAAGGTGCCACAAACACCAACGTGATCATGAAATGAAAATAGAAAATGCTGGAAAAACTCAGCAGGTCTGACAGCCTCTGTGGAGAGAGAAACAGAGTTAACGTTTCGAGTCCGCGACCCTTCGTCAGAGCTAAAGAGTAGAAATGTGATGAAATTTATACTGTTTAAGGGGTAGAGCAGGTGAAGCTGGATAGAAAGTCAGTGATAGGTGGGGGCTAAGGAGAGATTGATAAAGGTGTCATGGATGAAAGGACAAAGGGAATGCTAATGGTAGTGGTAAGGGCTAGAGGAGGTGGCATAAAGGTAAGAAAGTAGAATGTGTTAATAGCAGAACAAGGGTAAAAGAACAACATGGAACATGTACCAGATGGCCCTTAGATGACATTTTTGTCAATGTTTGCGCCAGTCTTTAATTTCCCTGCAGACTTGTTCTTCTTCATCCTTCCCACTAGTTGGCGGTCTATAGACTAACCGAGCAATGTAAGTGCACCCTTTTTGTTCCTTAGCCGAGCCAATTGATTCTGTCCTTGAACCCTCTGGGACATCCTCTTTCTCCAGCACTGCAATGCTCTCCCCCAAAACGAAAAAACTGGGAATTAAGAATACTGGTCTGGAGTGGTCTTGTATTCCTTAAAATGGAACACCAGTAAAAACTGGGAAATAGGAGTACTGGTCTGAACTGTTATTTCTTTCTGGCCTTAACCAATACAGCCACCCTTCCTCCTTTTCTTCCTGCCCTATCTTTCCTGAACACCTTGAACCTAGGAATATTTAGCACCCAGTCCTGCCCTTCTTTGAGGCAGGTCTCTGTTATCGCCACAACCTCATAATTCTGCATGGCCATCTGCACCTGTAACCTCGCCAATCTTATTTACTGTACTCTGTGTATTCACATACATGCAGTATAACCCTGATTTAGAGTTCATTGCTTTCCCCCTTACTCTGACTCTGCCTATTAGCTTACTATTCTCTATTCTAGTACTATCTGTCTCTCCCAGTATTTTGTGGACCTTGGTATTCCTCTCAAAAACTCTCTCCCGGTTCCCACACCCCTGCTGAGTTAGTTTAAAGCCCTCCCCCCCACCTCCACCAACTGCAGTAGCAAGGAACTCAGTCCCGGCTCTGTTCAGGTGCAACCCGTCTGGCTTGTATAGGTGTAATCTTGCCCAGAGCCAGTCCCAGTGTCCTATGAATCTAAAGCCCTTCCTCCCGCATCATCTTTCCAGCCAAGTGTTCATCTGCCTTATCCTCCTTAGGTACTAGGAGTAATTTGGAGATTACTACTTTTGAGGTCTTACTTGCTAATTTTCTACCTAGCTCCCTAAATTTTGGCTGCAAGACCACATACCCCTTCCTACCTAAGTCATTGGCACCAACATGGACCATGATCTCTGGCTGTTCACCCACCCCCACAAGAATCTCCTGCTGCTGCTCGGTGACATCCTTGACCCTGGCACCAGGGAGGCAACATACCATCCTGGAGTCACGTGCACGGCCGCAGAAATGCCTGTCTGCTCCCCTAACTAATGAATCCCCGATCGCTATTACTCTTCCTTTCTTCTTCCTCCCCTCCTGTACAGCTGAGCTGCTCGTGGCGCCACAAACCTGGCTCTGACTGCACTCCTCTGAGGAACCAACGCTCTCACCAGCACCCAAAACAGAAAACCGATCAGCATGCAGGACCCCAGGGGACTCCGGCACCACCCGCCTGCTTCCCTTGGACTGCCTGGTGGTCACCCATTGTGTTTCTGTCTTCAGGTTCCTAACCTGCGGTGTGACCACCTCTCTGAACGTGCTATCCAGGTAGCTCTCAGCCTCGCGGATGCGCCGCAGTGACTCCAGCCGCTGCTCAAGCTCCGAAACCCAGAACCCAAGTTTCTGCAGCTGTTGGCATTTCCTGCACATTAAGGGTTAAGATTTAAGACAAAGATCAGGAGGAATTTCGGCGGAGAAGAAAAGAGTTGACGTTTCGAGTCCTCATGACCTTTCCACAGAACTGAGTGAATATAAGGAGAGGGGTGAAATATATATTCACTCAGTTCTGTGGAAGGGTCATGAGGACTCGAAGCGTCAGCTCTTTTCTTCTCCGCCGACGCTGCCAGACCTGCTGAGTTTTTCCAGGTAATTCTCTTTTTGTTTTGGATTTCCAGCATCCGCAGTTTTTTGTTTTTATCAGGAGGAATTTCTTCTCTCAAAGGGTATTTAATCTTTGGAATTCTCTCCCCCCCCCCCACCTCCAGAAAGCAGTGGAGGCTGGGTCATTGAATATATTCAAGGCGGAGTTAGACAGGTTTTAGATTGACAGGGGAGTCAATGGTTATGGGGGTCAGACAGGAAAGTGGAGTGGAAATTGTTTGGACTGTAGAACCATAGAGAACCATAACAAAGTTATGATGTAGAAAGAGGCCATTCAGCCCATCATATCTGTGTGGCCATAAAAAGAGAAAAAATAAACAGCCGCCCATTTTTAATCCCGCTTTCCAGCACCTGGTCCGTAGCCTTGCAGGTTACAGTGCTTCAGATCCAGGTGCCTTTTAAATGAGCTGAACGTTTCAGCCTCAGCCACCAATTTATACAGTGAATTCCAGACACCCACCACTCTCTGGGTGAGAAGGTTTTTCCTCATGTCCCCTCTAATCCTTCTACCAATCACCTTAAATCTATGCTCCCTGGTAACTGACCCCTCAGTTAGGGGAAACAAGTCTTTCCTGTCCACCCTGTGTAGGCCCCTCATAATTTTGTACACCTCAATTAGGTCACCCCACAGCCTCCTCAGTTCTAAGGAAAACAACCCCAGCCTATCCAATCTCTCCTCATAGCTGCAATTTTGAAGCCCTGGCAACATTCTTGTAAATCTCAAGCATGCATTGCTCTCTGTGAAATGTAACCAGCCTGATGTCACATCTGACTTGCTGTGGTCATGTGATCCTGTCAAGAGGCAAAGTCACAATAGGGTGCAATTTCTATTCTGTTCAGTAAAGCCTCTCACTCAGACAGACACTGAAGAAGATTGCTGTCCTTATACATGAAGCAGAGACCACAATCAGATCAGCCATGATCGTATTGAATAGTGGAGCAGGCTTGAGGGGCTGAGTGGCCAACTCCTTCTCCTGATTCTTATGTTCTTAGTTGGTGTTAATTCCCTCTCAACATAATATTGCATTGCTCCCTGTGAGGGGTTGGCACAAAATATCAATGCATTGGTAGGCTGGTGCCAAGAATGAGTCACATTTGCTGTTCCCCTTATGTTGGTCCCTGATGTGTTGCTTTTAAAATTCTAAACAAATCCAAAACAAGAAGGTGTAACCTTAAAATTAGAGCTGGGTCATTATTGTCTGATATTAGGAAGCACTTCTTCACACAAAGGGTCATGAAAACCTGAGCCCACTCCCCCAAAAAGCAGAAGCTGGGGGTCAATTGAATATTTCAAAACTGGGATTACCAGATTTTTGCCAGTCAAAATTTTTAAGGGCGGTAAAACCAAGGAGGGTAAATGGAGTGAATGGGGCGGAATCATCCAGTCCCATTGGCGGCCATGAATGGACAATATGGCGAGAAGGCCAAGAATTGTTTTCACGCCATCGTGGAACCAGTTTGTGACCGTTTGCTCTGCCTGTCAGTGGCAAACCACGCTTCCCGCTGTCAAACATCGGAACTTAATTTTAACGCATTTGCATCTCATTATTGCGCCCTCACGCCCACGTCGGCGTGACTTCAGAACAGTGTGCTTCATGTCTGTCTTTAGAAGGCGTGCACCTGGAGAGCTCAACTTCGAGGACTCCACAGGTGACCTGTGCAGAATCTCACAAGCCTCCACGCACAAGTGTATCCAGGAGGTCACGGACGCCATCTTCACAAAGGCACAAAACTATGTGCATTTTGACCGGGATCAGGAAAGCCAGGAGGCAAGCACGCTGGGATTTGCGCAGATCTCAGGTTTTCCACTGGTGCAGGGAGCCATCGACTGCACTCACATGGCACTTAGATCTCCGTGGCAACAGTCAACGGCTTCCACTCGCTGACTGTTCAGCTGGTCTGCAACCACCACAAGTGCATCCTACAGGTCTGCGCATGATTCCCAGGGCGTGTCCATAACTCCCACATCCTTAGCTGCAGGGTTGGCTCCTTGGAGTCAAGGGCTATCCACAGAGGACATAACAGGTGACACCCGTGCAGAGCCTCAGACTGCAGCAGAGCGACAATGTAATGTGGCTCATACCACAACCTAGACATTGGTGGAGCAAACGATAGGCAGCTTGAAAATGAGGTTCCAGTGCCTTGACAGGTCCAGTGGGGCACTGCAATACAGTCCACCAAGGGTGTTGCACATCGTCCTCGCTTGCTGCGCGCTGCTCAACCGAGCACTGCAATGGGGGGAGTATCTGGCTGAGGATGAGATGGAGGAGCTGCACGTCTCCTCTGATGAGGAGGGCGTCAAAGCGGGTGAGGGTGAGGAGGTCCTTGAAGGCGAGGATGCCGGCAGTGAGGCCATTACATTGGCCAGATGAAGCAGGCACGCTCGGGAGGCCCTTATAGAAGCAAGATTCGGGAGGATGATGACGAGATGCAGTGAGGACAGTCCTGACATCCTCACCTTGCATCTGTGAACATTTGACTCCTGTGTGGCTGATGGAAGAGCACATACCCTCAGTGATCAGGCTCATGTCGTGGAGATGCAGTGGAGTCTCTAATAGTTGCTAGATTCCAGGAGGATGATGACATGCAGCGAGGAGACTGCATAGATCTTCACACAGCCTCTGTGAATGTCTGACTCCTGTCTGGCTGAGGGCAGCTCACTTGCGCTCAGTGATCAGGGTCACATCATAGAGACGCAGCTGTGAAATTTTAAATGCACCTGATCCTTCGTCAGCCTTCAGCACCTGAGCCCTTCAGGAGCACAGTGTCACCGCCTACAGATACTGAATAGATGGGGGCCAGTCCCACCTCAAAGCTACCGAGTGCACACAGACAGAATGACGGAACTCTGTGATTTCTGCTCCTCGACATTCTGGTTGCAATGACAAGCACCATCAAGATGCAGGCATCACTAATGTGTCTAGTGGGTGTGGAGCCAGACCATCACTTTGGCCTGAAGGCTGCAAAGCACAGGGAAGAGGCCCTGGACTGAGACACCTGCCTTTATCTTTTGCAGGTACCCATGTTTCACATCTGAGTGACACAAACACTGCTCATTAGAACAAGGAGCCATAGGCAGGGAGACATTCTTGGGAGTTTATTTACAATAGTGAACAGTATATGCAAGTGATTAACACCCATGCCCAGGCTGTGTAACAACATATTAACTTTCCTAACCCTGCCACTACATCTTGGTGCTCCCCTGACATCCACAGCAGAGGTGGAGACAGCCGGCTGACTGTGAAGCCCTGTCTGTGGTGACCTCGGCATGCGTCCTCTGGAGGGCTGAGACCTGGAGGACCCCGGCCTGCTTTGAATGTCCTGCTGTGGGCCAGCTGCACCCTCCTCAGCCAGAGGAGCTGGAGCTGCGGGGGTCACAAGAAGAGGGGATTTGCATCGAACGGACGGTCTGATAGTCACCTGGGTGGATGGCCCTGGGGTATTGAGCTGCTGGTTCTCCTCCCTATGGGTGCTTTACAGTAGCTGGCTGATCCCTTGAGGAGAAAGGGAAGCTGGAGTGAGATCGAGCTGCCCCTCACCCCTCTCGCGTTGACACTGTTGGCAGCCGACTGTGGCGTCAGCAATTGAGTTCAGTGCAGGACCGATGTCCTGGATCAAGGTCTCCATGGCAGCCGCTAACCTGCCAGTGTTGACCTGGGTGCATCGGCATGTCGGCGCTATCACCTCAGACTGAAGGTGGATGGACTCCTCCATTGTCCCTTGCAACCTGAGGAGCGCAGCAGACATCCCTTCCTGATGTTCTCCTGATTGTCTTTGCAACTCCAACAACTGATTGAGGACCGAGTCCAGAGGGTGATAATCTGACTCGGACTCAGCAGATTCCTGCCTCCAGCAGCCCTCCCAGTGCCAGTGACCAAGGATGTCCCTGTCTCCGCTCCGCCCTCTGTGGAACAGATTGTGTGCTGTGCTCACCAGATTGTGACCCTCAGGCTGCTCTACATCTTGGTCCCACCGAGGTGTGTGTCTCTATGGCTTGGGGGGGGAGGTGATGTGGGAGGGCCATGATGGGTCTTCAACGGTGCTGCCCTCAGGGTCCTCATTCGAGGTGCTCTTGGTGTTGTGGTCGGGGTCAAGGCTGCCTGGGGATGGTGTGTCAGATGTGCCTAGGACAGAAAATGGGGATTATTAGTGCTTGGCAGCTGCGTTCCAGTGGACTCAGGGTAGCGTTGAGAGAGGGACGATGTGGTGCAGGATCCTCACGTGGGCTTTCGCCGCTGACCTCACTGTCACTGCAGGAACAGTCGGCATCCTCTCTGGCCAGCTCCAACATGCGACTCTCGAACGGAGTGAGGACCCTGATGTCTGGCATTCTACCCCCCCACCGGTCTGGGACCTCTCATTGACTGTGCGCGATCTTGTCCTACATAAAGAAAGATGGAGAGAGTCTGAGCAAGATGCATGCCAGGCCAAATGAGAAGGATGCCAGGCGTGCGTCTGTGCTGAGTGGAGGCATGGGCAGGATGAGGAGGTGATCTCCAGAGGAGATGCCAGTGAATGTGTGATGGGCTTGTGAGTGGGTGAGTTGAGATTGATGAGATAGTTGCCTTACCCTGGGGGCACGGATGAGATCATTCATCTGTTTTCTGCACTGGATGGCCAACCTCTGCCAATACCTCCCAAGCCGGAGTGGTGAGACTGATGGGCCTCCAGCGACTAGTGTGGGGGTAGACAACATCGCAGTGAGCCTCCATGGCAAACAGAAGGCATCCCAGGGATGCGTCCCTTAATTGGGGGTCTTCACTCTTCTTGGCTTTTGGGGCCATGTCTCCACTGGAACTGTCCTGGGCTGCAAGCATTGAGAAATGTGCACAATTTAAATATGGCGCCCGGCGTGAGGAAGCGGTGATGTAACAGCGTGGTGGGCAAATTGGAGGCTAGCCGTCGGCAATCCGGCGTGGTTCCTGCATAATTTATGAGGTGGGAAGGGGACAATACGGTGCAAAAACCCGCCATTGTGGCCGGCAGGTAAAACCTTTTTCATGCCCGCTACCACACTTAGTGCGTATCTGGGATGATTTCACCCAATGTTACAGATCAGCCATCATCTAACTGAATGGTAGAACAAGTCCAAAGGGCTGAATGGCCTCTTCCTGTTTTTACATTCCCATGTTTTGTCTGGCTGTTCGACCCCCTTGACGTAACATAGCAAGCTCTGTCTCTCAACTCCATTTGCCCTTCTTGATTCCTTTGCCCTTCATACCCCTGACAAACAAAAATCTTATCAGTATCAATTTTTAAATTTTCAATTGACCCTCTGGTACCTTCTAAAGATTATGAAAGACTGATCACCCACGTAGGTGGGGCAAGCATTGGAGGGAGAATGACCAGGTACCCAACATGACAGGTCCTTGTTGTTGTGAAAGAGAAATGCTGTGTTCGTATATTACAATAAAATGGATACACGGGCTTTGTCTGTATGTTTTTCTGAATAAAACACATGCTCCTAGGATGCCTGTTCCTTCTCATTTACTGGTTCGGTAGCTTCCAGGGTACAGTTACAGGGACAAATCACCCCTGTACTCCCATTGCACAGGAGTGTTGCATGTTTGACCTGAGAGAGACTTTGTGCGGGAGAGGGATGGGGAAGCGTCTAAGACTCAGTGAGGAAATAACTTGAGTTGGGGAAGGGGGGGTGGGGTGGGGGGTGGGGGGTTGGTTGCAGGGAGAAAAATCTGAAAAACTGATAGTGACAGAGATAGATGGCAATGATTTCTTTGGATTTTTCATGTCGAGACAGCTTAACAGTTGTGCTGCCACCTATGAATAGTAAACAACAGTAGATGCAATCTCAGTCAGCCTGTGCATTCTGAGCAGCAGCTCAGGGCTGTCAGGCTTCCAGCCTCTGTCGTCAGAAACGACACGTTCATTGTACACCAGCCTGTGACCCTTGGCCTCCAGTACATCGATAACTTGGCCAGAGTTCTCAGATTCAACTGCATTGCAGGGTGATTAAAAATAAACTGAATTAAGAGGCTTCTATCCACTAACTCCTGTGCATGCAAAGCAGAAATGAGTGCTGAAACACCTTGAGGCATCAACTTTGAGCATTATGAGGTTTATCGACCTTTGGTGCCCAGTTTGTGTTTAGCAGTGAGGCCCTGGTGTCGCTCAAAATGCAGAGAACAGGCTGCTGATAAGCAGCAGAGCCAAATGGACGTGCAGAACAACCTCACTCTTAATACTAGAGATGGTATCAGAGAGATTAGCTGCGCAGAGGATTTTGTACTGCAACTGGTTGGTGAACATTCGCTTTTAAAAAGGAAGGAACTTTGCACCAAATTGAACAGGTGAAATATCAGAGTCAAACATGTCAAAGTCAGATTTAGTGTCAGCTGGACACTGGATTTTCATCCTTGAGGTGGGAGTCAGGAGATTTCCCTGTGTTGTGAACCTGGTGGAGGTGGGGATGGTCTGGAGTCAGGCCTGCTGCCAGAGGCAGAGATGGAGGTTAAAAGGCCTACCTCTGTTCGACATTGGCCCCATTCTAAAAATGAGTGTGAGGCCCCCTAAGACTGGCCCCCCCTCAGCTCCTATACCACCTCACACCCAATACCCTTCATACCCCTAACATCTTCCCAACCACCAATTCTCCCAAACCACTCACCCATTATTCAATATAAGGAGAACTCATGAGCCCTAAAATAACATTGGGAAGTAGTTGAGAAGTTCATAAAACTGTCAGAATAAACAAGCTCATATTTCCCTCTGTCAAAAACTCCTGCTGAACAGAATCCATTAGTGGCTTGGAAGTCAGCCAAGCATACATAATGAGATTCCAATGAACATTTGTGTCACCATTGCTGATTGTCATAAAAACCCATCTGGTTCACTAATGTCCTTTAGGGAAGGAAATCTGCTGCCCTTACCTGGTCTGACTTATATGTGACTCCAGAGCCACAGCAATGTGGTTGAATCTTAAATGCCCTCAAGGAAAAATCCAAGTAATGGGATATTTCTTACAATCAGATCTTGATTTCACTAATGTACAATGTAGAATAGCATTTTATGTAGTAGAAAATATACTCTAAAGCATCTGAAGATTTTTCCACTTTCACGATGCTGCTCTTTCCTTTGACTGCTTTCCATTTGTCAGAAGTAACAACCTGGCTATCACATTATTTAATGGCCACATTGTCCTCACCCATTGTCCTCACCCATTGTCCTCACCCACCCTCCTCACCCACCCTCCTCACCCACCCTCCACACCCATTGTCCTCACCCATTGTCCTCACCCACCCTCCTCACCCACCCTCCTCACCCATTGTCCTCACCCACCCTCCTCACCCACCCTCCTCACCCACCCTCCCCTCCCACCCTCCTCACCCATTGTCCTCACACATTGTCCTCACCCATTGTCCTCACCCACCCTCCTCACCCATTGTCTTCACCCATTGTCCTCACCCACCCTCCTCACCCACCCTCCTCACCCACCCTCCTCACCCATTGTCCTCACCCATTGTCCTCACCCATTGTCCTCACCCATTGTCCTCACCCACCCTCCTCACCCATTGTCCTCACCCATTGTCCTCACCCACCCTCCTCACCTATTGTCCTCACCCACCCTCCTCACCCACCGTCCTCACCCATTGTCCTCACCCACCCTCACCCACCCTCCTCACCCACCGTCCTCACCCACCGTCCTCACCCACCGTCCTCACCCATTGTCCTCAACCACCCTCCTCACCCACCCTCCTCACCCATTGTCCTCACCCACCCTCACCCACCCTCCTCACCCATTGTCCTCACCCACCCTCCTCACCCACCGTCCTCACCCACCCTCCTCACCCACCCTACTCACCCATTGTCCTCACCCACCCTCACCCACCCTCCTCACCCATTGTCCTTACCCATTGTCCTCACCCACCCTCCTCACCTACCATCCTCACCCATTGTCCTCACCCATTGTCCTCACCCACCGTCCTCACCCATTGTCCTCACCCATTGTCCTCACCCACCCTCCTCACCCATTGTCCTCACCCACCGTCCTCAACCACCGTCCTCACCCACCCTCCTCACCCACCCTTCTCACCCATTGTCCTCACCCACCCTCCTCACCCACCCTCCTCACCCACCCTCCTCACCCATTGTCCTCACCCACCCTCCTCACCCATTGTCCTCACCCATTGTACTCACCCACCGTCCTCACCTATTGTCCTCACCCATTGTCCTCACCCACCCTCCTCACCCATTGTCCTCACCCACCGTCCTCACCCACCCTCCTCACCCATTGTCCTCACCACCCTCCTCACCCATTGTCCTCACCCACCCTCCTCACCCACCGTCCTCACCCACCCTCCTCACCCACCGTCCTCACCCACCCTCCTCACCCACCATCCTCACCCACCATCTTCACCCACCATCTTCACCCACCATCTTCACCCACCCTTCTCACCCACCATCTTCACCCACCGTCCTCACCCACCGTCCTCACCCACACTCCTGACCCACCATCTTCACCCACCGTCCTCACTCACCGTCCTCACCTACCATCAGTAACTATCATCCCCACCAACCTTCATCACTTTCCAACTTCACCTACCATCCTCATCTACGATCTTCAACTCTGATTCTCACTTACCATCTTCAGCTACCATCATCCTGTGCCTTGATCACCTACCATCCTCACCTATGAGTATTACCTCCCATGCTCACCTACCATCATCACCAACCATCCTAACAGACCATTATCAGCTACCATCCTCACCTATGCTTCTCACCTACCATCGTCACCTACCATCCTGAACTACTATCCTTACCTACCATTATCACCTACCATCCCCACCTACCATCATCACCTACCATCCCCACCTACCATTATCACCTACCATCCCCACCTACCATCATCAACTACCATCCCCACCTACCAGCATCACCTACCATCATCACCTACCATCATCACCTACCATCCCCACCTACCATCATTACCTACCGTCATCACCTACCATCATCAACTACCATCCTCACCTACCATCATCACCTACGAGCATCACCTACCATCAACACCTACCAACCCCACCTACCATCCCCACCTACCATCATCACCTACCATCATCACCTACCATCCCCACCTACCATCATCACCTACCATCCCCACCTACCATCATCACCAACCATCCTAACAGACCATTATCAGCTACCATCCTCACCTATGCTTCTCACCTACCATCCTCACCTACCATCCTGAACTACTATCCTTACCTACCCCCATTACCTACATTCATCACCCAACATCATCACCTACCATCCCCACCTACTATCATCACCTACCATCCCCACCTACCATCATCACCTACCATCATCACCTACATTCATCACCCAACATCATCACCCACCATCCCCACCTACCATCATCACCTACCATCATCACCTACCATCCCCACCTACCATCATCACCTACCATCATCACCTACCATCCCCACCTACCATCATCGCCTACCATCATCACCTACCTTCATCACCTACCGTCATCACCTACCATTATCACCTACCATCCCCGCCTACCATTATCACCTACCATCATCACCTACCATTATCACCTACCATCCCCACCTACCATTATCACCTACCTTCATCACCTACCATCATCACCTACCATTATCACCTACCATCCCCACCTACCATCATCACCTACCATCATCACCTACCATCATCACCTACCATCCTCACCTACCATCCTCACCTACCATCATCACCTACCATCCTCACCTACCATCCTCACCTACCATTATCACCTACCATCCCCACCTACCATCGTCACCTACCATCCCCACCTACCATCATCACGTACCGTTATCACCTACCATTATCACCTACCATCCCCACCTACCATCATCACTTCCCGTTATCACCTACCATTATCACCTACCATCCCCACCTACCATCATCACCTACCATCCCCATCTACCATCATCACCTACCATTATCACCTACCATCATCACCTACCGTCATCACCTACCATCATCACCTACCATCCCCACCTACCATCCCCACCTACCATTATCACCTACCATCATCACCTACCATCATCACCTACCATCCCCACCTACCATCATCACCTACCATCCCCACCTACCATCATCACCTACCATCCCCATCTACCATCATCAACTACCATTATCACCTACCATCATCACCTACCATCCTCACCTACCATCCTCACCTACCATCCTCACCTACCATCATCACCTACCATCCTCACCTACCATCCTCACCTACCATCATCACCTACCATCCCCACCTACCATCATCACCTACCATCCCCATCTACCATCATCAACTACCATTATCACCTACCATCATCACCTACCATCCTCACCTACCATCCTCACCTACCATCATCACCTACCATCATCACCTACCATCCCCACCTACCATCATCGCCTACCATCATCACCTACCTTCATCACCTACCGTCATCACCTACCATTATCACCTACCATCCCCGCCTACCATTATCACCTACCATCATCACCTACCATTATCACCTACCATCCCCACCTACCATTATCACCTACCTTCATCACCTACCATCATCACCTACCATTATCACCTACCATCCCCACCTACCATCATCACCTACCATCATCACCTACCATCATCACCTACCATCCTCACCTACCATCCTCACCTACCATCATCACCTACCATCCTCACCTACCATCCTCACCTACCATTATCACCTACCATCCCCACCTACCATCGTCACCTACCATCCCCACCTACCATCATCACGTACCGTTATCACCTACCATTATCACCTACCATCCCCACCTACCATCATCACTTCCCGTTATCACCTACCATTATCACCTACCATCCCCACCTACCATCATCACCTACCATCCCCATCTACCATCATCACCTACCATTATCACCTACCATCATCACCTACCGTCATCACCTACCATCATCACCTACCATCCCCACCTACCATCCCCACCTACCATTATCACCTACCATCATCACCTACCATCATCACCTACCATCCCCACCTACCATCATCACCTACCATCCCCACCTACCATCATCACCTACCATCCCCATCTACCATCATCAACTACCATTATCACCTACCATCATCACCTACCATCCTCACCTACCATCCTCACCTACCATCCTCACCTACCATCATCACCTACCATCCTCACCTACCATCCTCACCTACCATCATCACCTACCATCCCCACCTACCATCATCACCTACCATCCCCATCTACCATCATCAACTACCATTATCACCTACCATCATCACCTACCATCCTCACCTACCATCCTCACCTACCATCCTCACCTACCATCATCACCTACCATCCTCACCTACCATCCTCACCTACCATTATCACCTACCATCCCCACCTACCATCGTCACCTACCATCCCCACCTACCATCATCACCTACCGTTATCACCTACCATTATCACCTACCATCATCACCTACCATCCCCACCTACCATTATCACCTACCATCATCACCTACCATCACCTACCATCCCCACCTACCATCATCACCTACCATCCCCACCTACCATCATCACCTACCATCCCCATCTACCATCATCACCTACCATTATCACCTACCATCATCACCTACCATTATCACCTACCATCGTCACCTACCATCATCACCTACCATCCCCACCTACCATCATCACCTACCATCCCCACCTACCATTATCACCTACCATCATCACCTACCATCTCCACCTACCATCGTCACCTACCATCCCCACCTACCATCATCACCTACCATTATCACCTATCATTATCACCTACCATCATCACCTACCATCATCACCTATCATCCCCACCTACTATCATCACCTACCATTATCACCTACCATCCCCACCTACCATCATCACCTACCATCCCCACCTACCATCATCACCTACCATCCCCACCTACCATCGTCACCTACCATCCCCACCTACCATCATCACCTACCATTATCACCTACAATCATCACCTACCATCATCACCTACCATCCCCACCTACCATCATCACCTACCATCCCCACCTACCATCATCACCTACCATCATCACCTACTATCCCCACCTACCATCCCCACCTACCATCCTCACCTACCATTATCACCTACAAACATCAACTACCATTGTCACCGTCCATCCTGATCAACCATCCTCACCTACCATCATCACCTACCATCCTCACCTACCATCCTCACCTACCATTATCACCTACCATCCCCACCTACCATCGTCACCTACCATCCCCACCTACCATCATCACCTACCATTATCACCTACCATCATCACCTACCTTCATCACCTACCATCATCACCTACCATCATCACCTACCATTATCACCTACCATTATCACCTACCATCATCACCTACCATCATCACCTACCATCCCCACCTACCATCATCACCTACCATCCCCATCTACCATCATCACCTACCATCATCACCTACTATCATCACCTACCATTATCACCTACCATCCCCACCTACCATCCCCACCTACCATCCCCACCTACCATCATCACCTACCATCCCCATCTACCATCATCACCTACCATCATCACCTACTATCATCACCTACCATTATCACCTACCATCCCCACCTACCATCCCCACCTACCATCCCCACCTACCATCATCACCTACCATCCCCACCTACCATCATCACCTACCATGATCACCTACCATCCCCACCTACCATCATCACCTACCATCCCCACCTACCATCATCACCTACCATCATCACCTACTATCCCCACCTACCATCCCCACCTACCATCCTCACCTACCATTATCACCTACAAATATCAACTACCATTGTCACCGTCCATCCTGATCAACCATCCTAACCTAGGATCGTCACCTACCATCCTCAGATACCATTGTCATCTACCGTCCTCACTTACCATCCTCACCTACCATCTTCACCTACATCTTCATCTACCTTCATCACCTACCATCCTCACCTACCATCTTCACCTACATCTTCACCTACCTTCATCACCTACCATCCTCACCTACCTTCATCACCTACCATCCTCACCTACCTTCATCACCTGCCATCCTCACCTACCTTCACCTACAATCCTCAACTAACATCCTCACCTACCATCTTCACCTACCATCTTCTCCCACCATCCTGACCTACCATCTTCACCTACCTTCATCGCCTACCATCAGCACCTATCATCCTCACCGATCTTCATCACTTACCATCCTAACCTACCAAGCTTGCCTACAATCTTCAACTTCTATCCTCAGCTGCCATCTTCAGTTACCATCCTGACCTACCATCCTCAGTGATCATCATCACCCACCATCCTCACCTACCATCAGCACCTACCATGTTCACCTCCCATCCTCACTGATTATCATCACCCACCATCTTCACCTACCATCCTCACTGATCATCATCACCCACCATTCTCACATACTATATTCACCTCCCATCCTCACCTAACATCTTCACCTACTATCATCACCTATTATCCTCACCTACCATCTACAACCACCATCTTCATCTACCATCCTCACTGACCATCATCACCCACCATCCTCACCTACATTCTTCACCCACCATCCTCACTGATCATTATCACCCACCATCTTCACCCACCATCCTCACTAATCGTCATCACCCACCATCCTCACCCACCATCTTCACCTACCATCCTCACTGATCGTTATCACCCACCATCCTCACCTACCATTATCACCTACATTCATCACATACATTCATCAATGACCATCATCACCTACTATCCTCACCTATGATCTTCACCTACCATCATCACCTGCCATCTTCACCTACCTTCAATATCTACCATCATCAGCTACTATCCTCACCTGCCTTCCTCACCTACAATCCTCACCTACCATCCTGATCTACCATCCACACCTGTGATCCTTACCTCCCATCCTCAGCTGCCATCCTCGCCTACCATCCTCACCTAGCGTTCTGAACTACCATCCTGATCTACCATCCACACCTGTGATCCTTACCTACCATCTTCACCTACCATTATCACCTACAAACATCAACTACCATATGAACTTACATCAACACCTATCATCCTCATCTATAATCCTCACATATCATTGTCACCAACCATCCCGATCAACCATCCTAACCTAGGATTATCACCTACCATCCTCAGATACCATTGTCATCTACCGTCCTCACCTACCATCCTCACCTACCATCCTCATCTACAGTCCTCATCTATGCTCCTTACCTACCATCATCACCTACCTTTATCACCTACAATCCTCTCCTACCATCCTCACCTACCATCATCACCTACCATCCTCTACCATCCTGACTTTCCATCTTCACCTGCCATCCTCACCTACCATCTTCACATACCTTTAATGCCTACAATCCTCTACTACCATCCTCATCTACCATCTTCTTCCATCTTCACCTACCATCAGCATCTATCATCCTCATCAACCTCCATCACTTACCATCCTAACCTACCATGCTTGCCTACAATCTTCAACTCCTATCCTCACCTGCCATCTTCAGCTACCATCAGCACCTACGTTCATCACCGACTATCCTCACCAACCATCCTAACCGACCATCATCAGCTACCATCCTCATCTATGCTCCTCACCTACCATCCTCAATTACCATCCTCACCTACCTTCATCACCTACCTTCATAACGTACCATCCTTACTTACTAACCTCACCTATTTTCCTCACCTACCAACCTTACCCAACCATCTTCACCTACCATCCTCACTGATCATCACCCACCATCTTCACCTACCATTATCACCTAAATTCATCACATACATTCATCAATGACTATCATCACCTACCATCCTCACCTACTATCCTCACCTATGATCTTCACCTACCATCGTCACCTGCCATCTTCACCTACCGCCATCACCTGCCATCCTCACCTACCATCATTATCTACCATCCCCAGCTACTATCATCACCTGCCTTCCTCACCTACAATCCTCACCTACCATCCTGATCTACCATCCACACCTGTGATCCTTACCTCCCATCCTTAGCTGCCATCGTCACCTACCATCCTCGCCTACCATCCTCATCTAGTGTTCTGAACTACCATCCTGATCTACCATCCACACCTGTGATCCTTACCTACCATCTTCACCTACCATCCTCACCTAGTACCCTCACCTACCATTATCACCTACAAACATCAACTACCATACAAACTTACATCAACACCTATCATCCTCATCTATAATCCTCACATACCATTGTCACCAACCATCCTGATCAACCATCCTAACCTAGGATCGTCACCTACCATCCTCAGATACCATTGTCATCCACCATCCTCACCTACCATCCTCACCTACCATCTTCACCTACCATCCTCATCTACAATCCTCATCTATGCTCCTTACCTGCCATCATCACCTACCTTCATCACCTACAATCCCCTCCTACCATCCTCACCTACCATCTTCACATACCTTTATCACCTACAATCCTCTCCTACCATCCTCACCTACCATCCTCTACCATCCTGACCTTCCATCTTCACCTACCATCAGCATCTATCATCCTCATCAACCTCCATCACTTACCATCCTAACCTACCATGCTTGCCTACAATCTTCAACTCCTATCCTCACCTGCCATCTTCAGCTACCATCAGCACCTACGTTCATCACCGACTATCCTCACCAACCATCCTAACCGACCATCATCAGCTACCATCCTCATCTATGCTCCTCACCTACCATCCTCAATTACCATCCTCACCTACCTTCATCACCTATCTTCATAATGTACCATCCTCACCTACCAACCTCACCCACCATGTTGACCTCCCATCCTCACTGATCATCACCCACCATCTTCACCTACCACCTTCACTGATCGTCATCACCCACCATCCTCACCTACCATGTTCACCTCCCGTCATCACCTACCATCATCACCTACATTCATCGCCTACATTCATCACTGACCAGCATCATCTACCATCCTCACCTACTATCCTCACCTATGATCTTCACCCACCATCCTCACCTGCCATCTTCACTTACCGTCATCACGTACAATCCTCACCTAACTTCATTATCTACCATCCTCAGCTACCATCCTCACCTGCCATCCTCACCTACCATCATCGCCTACCATCCTCATCTAGCGTTCTGAACTACCATTCTTATCTACCATCCCCACCAACCTTCACCTATCATCCCCACTTATCATCATCACCTATGATCATCACCTTCCATCCTCACCTACCTTCATCACCTACCTTCATCACCTACCATCACCACCTCCCATCATCACCTTCCATCCTCACCTACCTTCATCACCTACCTTCATAACATACCATCCTCACCTACCATCCTCATCAACCATCGTCATCTATTATCCTCACATACCATCATCAACTATTTTCTTCACCTCCCATCCTCACTGATCATCATTACCCACCATCCTCACCTACCATCATCACCTACATTCATCACCTATATTCATCACTGACCATCATCATCTACCATCCTCACCTACGATCTTCACCTCCCATCCTCACCTGCCATCTTCACCTACCGTCATCAAGTACCATCCTCACCTACCTTCATTATCTACCATCACACCTACGATCCTTATCTACCATCCTCGCCTACCATCCTCATCTAGTGTTCTGAACTACCATCCTGATCTGCCATCCGTACCAACCTTCATCACCTATCATCCCCACCTATCATCATACCTATGATCATCACCTTCCATCCTCACCTACCTTCATCACCTACCATCACCACCTCCCATCATCACCTAGCATACCATCCTCATCTATCATCCTACCAAGCATCCTCACCTATCATCCTCACCTCCCATCCTCATCTAACATCTGCACCTACAGTCCTCACCTGCCATCATCAACTCACGTCCTCACCAACCATCCTCACTTATCATCGTCAACTCCTATCCTCATCTACCATCCTCACCTACCATCCTCACCTAACATCCTCACCTACCATACTCATCTACCATCAACAACTACCGTCACCAACGACCATCATCATCCACCATCCTCACCTAATACTCTCGCCGACCATCGTCACCTACCATCGTCACCTACGAACATCATCTACCATCCTCACCTATCATCCTCACCTACAATCTCAACTACCATTGTCAACTCCCATCCTCACCTACCACCCTCATCCACCATCCACCCCTACCTTCCGCCCCTACCATCAGCACCTACCATCCTCACCCATCGTCCTCACCTATCATCCTCACCTACCATCTTCACCTACCATCTTCACCTATCATCCTCACCTACCTTCATCACCTATCATCCTCACCTACCATCTTCACCTATCATCCTCACCTACTGTCCTCACCTACCTTCATCACCTACCGTCCTCACCTACCATCCTCACCCACCAGTCCTCACCTACTGTCCTCACCTACCATCCTCACCCACCAGTCCTCACCTACCATCTTCATCTACCATCATCACCTACTGTCCTTACCTACCATCTTCACCTACCATCCTCACCTACCATCAGCACCTACCGTCACACCTACCATCCTCACCTACTGTCCTCACCCACCGTTCCTCACTTACTAGCCTGACCTACCATCCGCATCTACCATCATCACCTACCGTCCTCATCTATCATCCTCACCAAGCATCCCCACCTACCATCCGCATCTACCATCATCACCTACCGTCCTCATCTATCGTCCTCACCAAGCATCCCCACCTACCATCCGCATCTACCATCATCACCTACCGTCCTCATCTATCATCCTCACCAAGCATCCCCACCTACCATCCGCATCTACCATCATCACCTACCATCATCACCTACCACCCTCACCTACCGTCCTTACCTACTGTCCTCACCCATCGTTCCTCATCTACCATCCGCATCTACCATTATCACCTACCATCCTCACCTAATATCCCACCTAACATCCTCACCTAACATCCTCACTTACCATCATCACCTAGCACCATCACCTGCCATCATCTTCTCCACTGTTCACCTACCATCCTCGTCTACCATCCTCACCTACCATTCTCATCTACCATCCTCACCTACCATCATCATCTACCATCCTCACCTACCATCCTCACCTAGCATCATCATCTAGAATCCTCACCTACCATCCTCACCTACCATCATCATCTAGAATCCTCACCTACCATCCTTACCTACCATCATCACCTAGCATCATCACCTGCTATCATCTTCTCTCCTCTTCACCTACCATCCTCATCTACCATCCTCATCTACCATCCTCACCTACCATCATCATCTACCATCCTCACCTATCATCCTCACCTAACATCCTCACCTAGCATCCTCACCTAGCATCATCACCTAGCATCATCACCTAGCACCATCACCTGCCATCATCTTCTCCACTGTTCATCTACCATCCTCGTCTACCATACTCACCTAACATTCTCACTTACCATCATCACCTAGCATCATCACCTGCCATCATCTTCTACCCTCTTCATCTACCATCCTCAGCTCCCATCCTCACCTGCTATCCTCATCTACTATCTTCACCTACCATTTTCACCTATCAATCTCACCTACCATTATCATCTTCCATCCTCACCTCCGATTCTTGCCTCCCATCCTCACCTACCATCCTAACCTACTGTCATCACCTACTGTCATCATAACCTAGCATCCTCACACACCATCCCCACCTACCACCGTCATCCACCATCCACATCTACCATCCCCATCTACCATTGTCACCTACCATCCTCACCTACTATCCTCGCCTACAATCCTCACCTACCAACCCCACCTACCATAACCACCTACCATCCTCATCTATCATCGCTATCTAGCATCCTCATCTACCATCATCTCCTACCATCGGCACCTATCATCATCATCATCGATCATCACCTTCCATCCTTGCCTACCATCCGCATCTAGCATTCTGAACTACCATCGTCACCTACCAACCGCACCTACCATGCTCACCTAGGATCCTCACCTCCTATCATCACCTACCATTCTCAGCTATGATGCTCATCTATCATCCTGATGTACCATCCTAACACACCATCATCATCTACCATCCTCACCTACCAACTTTGACTTCCACCATCTCTCAACATCCTCATCTACCATCCTCATCTGCAACCCTCATCCAACTTCCTCATCTACCATCCTCACCTGCGACCCTCATTCAACATCCTCATCTACCATCCTCACCTGCGACCCTCATTCAACATTCTCACCTACCATCCTCACCTACTATCGTCAACTACAATCCTCACGTGTAAAATTAAAGCGCATGGGATAAGGGGTAGTGTATTGAGATGGATAGAAAACTGGTTGGCAGACAGGAAACAAAGAGTAGGAATAAACGGGTCTTTTTCCGAATGGCAGGCAGTGACTAGTTGGGTACCGCAGGGATCGGTGCTGGGACCCCAGTTATTCACAATATATATTAATGATTTAGATGAGGGAATTAAATGTAATATCTCCAAATTTGCAGATGACACAAAGCTGGGTGCGAGGGTGAGCTGTGAGGAGGATGCAGAGATGCTTCAGTGTGATTTGGACAAGCTGAGTGAGCGGGCAAATGCATGGCAGATGCAGTATAATGTAGATAAATATGAGGTTATCCATTTTGGTAGCAAAATGGCTATAAATTGAGAGAGGGTAATATGCAACGAGACCTGGGTGTCCTCGTACACCAGTTGCTGAAGGTAAGCATGCAGGTGCAGCAGGTGGTAAAAAAGGCAAATGGTATGTTGGTCTCCATTGCCAGAGGATTCGAGTACAGGAACAGGGATGTCTAGCTTCAATCGTACAGGGCCTTGGTGAGACCACACCTGGAATATTGTGTGCAGGTTTGGTCTCCTTATCTGAGGAAGGATGTACTTGCCATAGAGGGAGTGCAGTGAAGGTTTTCCAGACTGATTCCGGGGATGGTGGGACTGACATATGAGGAGAGATTGAGTTGATTATGATTTTATTCGCTGGAGTTCAGAAGAATGAGGGGGGATCTCATAGAAACCTATAAAATTCTAACAGGACTAGACAGGGTAGATGCAGGAAGGATGTTCCCAATGGTGGGGAAGTCCAGAACCAGGGGTCACAGTCTGAGGATACGGGGTAGACCATTTAGGACTGAGATGAGGAGAAATTTCTTCACCCAGAGAGTGGTGAGCCTGTGGAATTCATTACCAAAGAAAGTAGTTGAGACCAAAACATTGTATACTTTCAAGAAGGAGTTAGATATGGCTCTTGGGGCGAAAGTGATCAAAGGGTATGGGGAGAAAGCTATTGAGTTGGATGATCAACCGTGATCATAATGAATGGCCGAGCAGGCTTGAAGGGCCGAATGGCCTACTCCTGCTCCTAGTTTCTATGTTTCTATCCTCACCCACCATCCTCTCCTCTCATCCTCACATACCATCCTCATCTACCAATGTCATCTACCAACCTCAGCTTCTATCGTCACCTAAAATTCTCGCCTACCATTCTCACTTTTCATCCTCACCTACTAGCCTCACCAACCATCCTCATCTTCCATCATCATCTAGAATTCTCATCTATCATCCTCACCCACCATTCTCACCTACTATCCTCACCTACTTTCCTCACATAACATCCTCACCTACCAGCCTCACCTACCATGCACACTTACCATCATCATCTACCATCCTTACCTACCGTCTTCACCTCACATACTCACCTACCATGATCATCTATAATCCTCACCTTCCATCCTCATCTACCATCCTCACCAACCTCCTATTCCAGAAAGCCAGGTGGAGAAGTGAACTACAGCCAACTTTTACACATTTTTAAAGCATTTATTTGTAGAGATACAAATTGTAAACTCTCACCTCATCACCTAACATCCGCAGTTTCAGGCACAGGTGAATCTCCCGTTGACTCCACCAACAACATAGAATTAAATATTAACATTCAATTAACATACACTGAGGCAACACCTTTCTCATTTTCAGTATGTCCCTAACTGCTTCACAACCAATAAATATATTTTAAGTGTAATCATTGTCGTTCAGTAGGCAAAGGGAGCAACCAATTTGCACACAGCAAGCTCTCAGAAACAGCAATTGAGATAAATGATAATTTAATTTGTTTTTGGTTGGGGGATGAATATTGGTCAGATACTTAAAGAATCCCCTGCTCTTCTCTGAAAAGTGTCAAGTGGACTTTTACATCCACATGAACTGGCAGCAAGGTCTTTGACTTAATGGCTTATCCCAAAGGCAGTGCAGCATTTCACTGCCTGCCAATGTTTGCAAGTTTGATGTTACAATTCATTCCAAACATAGCTGTCCATACAGGAACACTGAGACAGGGGAAGGGCTGTGGGCTAAATGGTTTAAAGGGTTAAACATTGAGGACAAGTTGCCTAGACTATGCTTGTACTCCTTGTGTAAAGATGATTAAGAGGGGCTCTAAATGAGATGTTTAAGATGATCAGGTGAGTTGGTAGGGTAGATGGAGATAAACTCTTTCTGACGGTGAGGGGACTCCAGAACAAGGAGGAATAACTTTAAACCTAGGACCAGGCTATTCAAATGTGATGTCAGGAAGCAGTTCTTGCACAAAGAGTAGCGGAAATCTGGAACTCTTTCCTCAAAGAGCTCTTGAGGTTGGGGAGTGAGTTAATCGAAATTTTGGAAATTAGATTGCTAGAGTTTTGTCAGGCAAGGGTATTAAAGGATATGGAACCAAGGCGGGTAAATAGAGTTAAGAGAAGATCAGCCATGATCTAACTGAATTTTATTTTAAAAACAAAAAACTGCGGATGCTGGAAATCCAAAACAAAAACAGAATTACCTGGAAAAACTCAGCAGGTCTGGCAGCGTTGGCGGAGACGAAAAGAGTTGAAATTTCGAGTCCTCATGACCCTTCGACAGAACTAGGTGAATCCCAGGAAGGGGTGAAATATAAGCTGGTTTAAGGTGGGGTGGGGGGGGGGGTGGGGGGCGGGGGTGGAGGTGGTTGGGTGGGGGTAGAGAAGTGGAGGGGGTGGTGCGGTTGTAGGCAAAAGCAGTGATAGAAGCAGATCATCAAAAGATGTCACAGACAGCAGAACAAAAGAACACATAGGTGTCGAAGTTGGTGATATTATCTAAACGAATGTGCTAATTAAGAATGGATGGTAGGGCATTCAAGGTATAGCTCTAGTGGGGGTGGGGGGCTTTACAGCCTTCCGGACTGAATATTGAATTCAACAACTTTAAGTCTTGACCTCCCTCCTCCATCCCCACCCCCTTTCTGTTTCTTCCCCCTTTCTTTTGTTTTTTTCCAATAAATTATATGGATTTTTCTTTTTCCCACCTATTTCCATTATTTTTAAATATTTTTAAATCTTTTATGCTCCCCCACCCCCACTAGAGCTGTACCTTGAGTGCCCAACCATCCATTCTTAATTAGCACATTCGTTTAGATAATATCACCAACTTCGACACCTATGTGTTCTTTTGTTCTGCTGTCTGTGACATCTTTTGATGATCTGCTTCTATCACTGCTTTTGCCTACAACCACACCACCCCCCTCCACTGTGCCCCCCCCCCACCCCCAACACCACCACCACCACCTTAAACCAGCTTATATTTCACCCCTTCTTGGGATTCACCTAGTTCTGTCGAAGGGTCATGAGGACTCGAAACGTCAACTCTTTTCTTCTCCGCTGATGCTGCCAGACCTGCTGAGTTTTTCCAGGTAATTCTGTTTTTGTTTTGAATTTTATTTTATCCCTTCATGGTATCTGGGTATCGCTGGCTGGGCCAGCATTTGTTGCTCATTCCTAATTGCCCTTGAGAATGTGGTGGTGAGCCGTCTTCTTGTAGGTACACCCACAGTGTTGAAGGGAACAGGTTAGTAGTTAGGCTGTTGATGATTTGCAGTTAGTTTCAGAGTCTGGTTCTCAGACTGGTTATTGACTGATGGTTCTGAGGATCTGCTTGGTCATGAGGTAATAAAGGCTCATTCTCTAAAACTAGTTTCGATCACATGCCATTGGGTTAAACACCTGAGTCTCATCCTGTCTAGTTTGAATGGGGCTGGACCACCAGCATATAATGGGATGTTGATAGTGGCCACTGAGTTTCAATTTAATCTTTTGTCCAGGAGACAGGCAGTCTGGAAACTCCATAGACTTTACGTGTTGGCCCATCCTTAAACAATAAGATGTGTGAATATCACAAATGGTTGGGAGGTCCCCTCACCTATATCTAAACTTAATTAGGTAATTTTCAGAGATCTGCTACTGTCTGTAGCCCAAATACCAAAAGTCACGTGATTTGCGGCAACCATCATAACAGATTGTGTCCAATTTTTAAAAGTATTGACTGAAATTTCATCGTATTTCATGCCTTTACTGGGCATGACATCTGGCGCTTGTGCGGCGCAAATGCTACTTACCACTTAGCAGCTCAAGCTTGAATGTTGTCCAGGTCTTGTTGGATATGCCCATGGACTGCTTCAGTATCTGAGGAATCACGAATTGTACTGAACATTGTGCAATCATCCATAAACATCCCCACTCCTGACCCTATGATGGAAGGAAGGTCATTAATGAAGCAGCTGAAGATGGTGGGTCCAGGACACTACCCTGAGGAACACCGATAGCAATGTCCTGGGACTGAGATGATTGACCTACAACAATCATAACCATCTTCCTTTGTGCTAGGTTGACTCCAACCAATGGAGAGGGTTCCCCTGATTCCCATTGATTCCACTTTTGCCACTTTTGCTCCTTGATGCCACACTCTGTCAAATGCTGCCTTGATGTCAAGGGCAGAACTTTCACCTCATGTTTGGGCCATGACTGCAATGAGGCCAGGAACTGAGTGGCTCTGGCAGAACCCAAACAGAGCTTCAGTGAGAAGGTTATTCCTGAGTAAATGTTGTTACATAGCACTGTCGACAACACCCTCCATCACTTTGTTGATGATTGAGAGTAGACTGATGGGGTGGTAACTGGCCACGTTGGATTTGTCCTGCTTTTTGTGTACAGGACATACCTGGGCAATTTTCCACATTAGCGGGTAGATGCCGGTGTTGTAGCTGTACTGGAACAGCTTGGCTAGGGGTGTGGCAAGTTCTGGAGCACATGTCTTCAATATTATTGCTTGAATATTATCTGGGCCCATAGCCTTTGCTGTATGCAGTGCCTTTAGCTGTTCCTTGATATCATGTGGAGTGAATCAAATTGGTTGAAGACTGGCATTTGTGATGATGGGAACCTCAGGAGGAGGCTGGGGTTGATCATCCACTCGGCACTTCTGGCTGAAGATGATTGCAAATGCCTTGTCTTTTGCACTGATGTGCTCGACTCCCCCATCATTGAGGATGGGGATATTTGTGGAGCCTTGTCCTTCTGTTAGTTGTTTAATTGTCTCCCACCATTCACGTCTGGATGTGGCAGGACTGCAGAACTTTGATCTGACTCATTGGTTGTGGGATTGCTTAGTTCTGTCCATTGTATGCTGCTTACGTTGTTTGGGATGTAAGTAGTCCTGTTTTATAACTTCACCAGGTTGACATCCCATTTTCAAGTATCCTTGGTGCTGCTCCTGGCATGTACTCCCGCACTTGTCATTGAACCAGGGTTGATCCCCAACTTGATGGTAATAGTAGAGTGAGGGATATGCCGGGCCATGAGGCTACCAATATAATTCTGCTGCTGCTGATGGCCCACAGCGCCTCATGAATGCCCAATTTTGAGTTGCAAGATCTGTCCTGAATCTGTCCCATTTAGCACGGCGGTAGTGTCACACACTATGGAGAGTATCCTCAATGTGAAGCCAGGACTTTGTCTCCACAGATACATCCGTGACAGATTGGTGAATACAAAGTCAAGTAGGTTTTCCCCTGTTATTGATTCCCTCACCACATGCCACCGACCCAATCTAGCAGCTATGTCCTTAAGGACTCGACCAGCTCAGGGCTGACAGACTTTGAAGTCCCCCACCTAGTTAGTGTTCAACATGGAAAGGTACTGATTCATCAACAGGAGGTTTCCTTGCCCTTACTTTGACCTAATGCTACAAACTAATGTTGACTAATTGTTGACCAATGTTGACTAATGTCCAGAGTTAATGTTGAGGGTTCCCAGGGCAACTCCCTCCCAATTATATACCATTGTGGTAAATAGAGCCACCTCTGGTGGTCTGTCCTGTTGATGGGACTAAGCATACCCAAGGATATGATTGTCTGTAAATTGGAACATTGTAAATATAATTCCAAGAGTATGACTGTGTTTAGATGTTGCTTGACAACTAGTCTGTGGTACAGCTCTCCCAATTCTGGCACAAGCCCTCAGATGTTAAAAAGGAAGACTTTATAGGGCTGGGTTTGCCACTGTCATTTCCAGGGCCTAACTGAATCCCAGGTGATTTGTCTGTTTTTATTCATTTTAGACTTCAGAGCAGTTTGATACAACTGAGTGACTTGCTTGGCCATTTCAGAGTCAACCACATTGCTGTGAGTCTGGAGTCACATGTAGGCCAGACCATGTAAGGATGGCAGATTTCCTTCCCTAAAGGGCATTAGTGAACCAGATGGGTTTTTACAACAATCAATGATAGTTTCATGGCCATCATTACTGAGACTAGCTTTCAATTCCAATTTATTAATTGAATTCAAATTCTACCAGCTGCTGTGGTGGGATTTGAACCCATGTCCCCAGAGGTTTAGGCTGGGCCTTTGGATTACCAGACCAGTGACATTACCACGACACCACTACCTCCCACCCCAAATGGTGGGTTAGGATTGAGGAGCTACCTGGTCTTTTCTTATTTCCCTAGAACTGCCTCGGAGCAAAGCTGCTAGTCAAAGGTCAAAAAGCTAATTCAGGAATGTTCAGCTCTATTGGTTAGACTCTTCGATTCAAGGTTTTCTACAGTGGGTCAAGTGGGGAAAGGGAGTTGGAGGTACACCCTGCAGTAAGTGACCTTGGAAACAATACAGATTAATTCCTGCAGCTACATGAATATCAGAGATGAGGAGTACCTCATGCATTCTGCATTACCAGAGATTGAATTCAAATTGGTTGCCAATAATTCTTACGGTTTATTAGGATTGTGAATGAAAGAACTTGAAACTTTGGGAATGATAAATTCTTGAATTAAATGCGTGGCATAAAACAAATTGATTACCATGCACCAGCGTGTTGTATGATTTGCATTACTGTAGTTGTTGATAGATACTAAATTCAACCCATCTACTGCGGTATAAGAGTATCTGGCATTGCAAGGGTTAATGTGGGACTGAGAAACAGAGCCGCCCACAGTGTGATGTAAGAATGCATTTGCTGCCAATGCCGCGTGTGTGCAGTATGAATGTCGCTCCGCCATGTTTACTGTTATACACCCTGAGTGGGTGTGAATCTGTGAAAAAGGAAACTCACACAAACTTTGACCGCACCCGGACACATCCCCGGTTCCGAAGAGACAGGGACATTCCCTCTGTTTTACTGCAGAGTGGGGAAGGGGGCCGTGTGTAGCGCAGGCCTGAGTCTGCGGAGAAAAGACATTTCTATCTGAAATCTGCTGGCACTGTCCCCGAGTGTGAGATTAATACTGCATGTGTCTGATACAATAGCTGATACAATGCAAGACTGAAATCTTCTGTCTCTCCAATAGAAGTTTTCTAGGTAAAACCAGACTTAACAAGTTTTCCTGGAACCAATGTTTTGTCTGACGTTTGTGTCTCATGGCCCTAACTCACTCCATCACTGTCTCCCACTCCACCCTCTCTTTTCTTCCCCTTGTACTGTGTAACAAAGTGGGATGCTGCTTCTGAAGAATAAACATAATTTCCAATTAAAGACTTTCTGGGGCTGGACACATCAGAGCAACGTCTGCGTGGACCCGTGTGCATGCACAGATGACCATATTGCACTGGCAGGAGACACAGTGGTGATCCAGAGAGACACATGACTGAAATTAGGTTCAGCTGAAGACTGGACAGAGACCTGTGCAGACGAAAGCATGGAGTTAGCTCATAGCTTGGGCTATACCCTATATATAAGTACATAGTTATGTGTTATCAATAAAGGGTTAATGTTTAACCATGCAGGAATCAGGACCACTTTGTGAGACCTACTGAACTGAACATGCAATACCTGTAACACTGGAATAATGGAAATTCCAGTCAATTCAGAGCCCTGTGTTGATTTTAACCTGTTGTGTGTTTCAGGTGGGTGTTAGAGGGGTTGGGGGTTAGAGAATGGGAAATGGGGAGGGGTTGGGGATGAGGAGTCGGGGATGGGGGGAGGCCATGAGGGGGGATGCAGTGAGTGCAAAACACAGCTAGTCCTGGGTAATTTAACTCCCAGGCCTTGTTTGAATGCCACTGGTTGACTCAAATGGCTGGGAAGAGATTGGTGAGAGGCTGTGGGCAATTGAACTGGCTGTAACTTCCAGTCCAGTGGCGGGGAGCGGGTTTCACGAGCATTTCATGGATTGTAAAGTGGATGGAGCAGGGGAATCGAGCTTTGAAGACCATGTCTTTTCTTGTGGGGCCTGAAGGAGCAGTCCTACACCTTCAGAAGGAGATATTTCACTCACTTGGGTGAACCTCTTGGTTGTTCCCACAAGTGAATGAGCGATGAATTACAGGATAGTCGTACTGGGATAATGAATTTAAACAAAAGACTTGCATTTACATAGCGCCTTTCACAATCTCAGAACATTCCAAAGTGCTTTACAACCAGTGAAACTCGTTAGAAGTCTAGTCACTGTTGTAATGTAGAAAATGCGGCAGACAGTTTGTGCACAGCAAGCTTCCACAAACAGCACTGTGATAATGACCAGATAATCTGGCAGGATTTTGACCTTGGGGTGCGGGCACAGTCGGTCGGTCTGGGAGCAACCGGGAAACAGGCCGCTACCTGCGATCGGCCACTGACTATGATTTCACACTGGCTGACCACCTAACAGCCAGCCAGCGTGAAAGGCACGCTGAAACGCTCAGCGCTGCTGGGGTGGGGGCAGGAGGAGGGCAAGCGCTGAAGCCAGTGCCGGAGTGGGGGAGCGCTCTCAGAAAGCTCCCTGAAGGCCGAGAGCAGCCTCAGGGAGCTGCAGAATTTTAAAATCAATAAAAACAATGTCCACGTGTCAGAATGAGTCACCTCAACATAAGGATGATGAAAATTATGTCCACACATTTTTATCCTTTTTTAAATTAATCTCAGAAGCCTCATCCCACCCTTGGATGAGGTTTCCTCAAAAACTCAAAGGCCGACTGGCTGTTTCGCTCGCCCGTCAACTGTAACATTGGACGGGCAGCGAAAAATCCCCGCGGACTGAAATCTTAATGGCCTCAACGGGCCTCTTAATTCTCGGCTGGCTTGCTGCCGATTCTTGCGTGTGGCCACCGAAATATCGTGCGAGTGCGCAACGACGGCGGGACTCTTGCCCAGCGTCATCACGCGCTACTTTACGCTTCAGCATGTCGGGCACGCGCCCACACACTGAGGTCAAAATTCTGCCTGATGTTGCCTGGGGGAAACATTGGACAGGACTCTGGGGAGAACACACCGCTCTTCATCAAAGTAGTGCCATGGGATCCATTACGTTCAACCAAGTGGTGTGTAATATGACCACTGCCCCAAAACCATTATTTACATAGATGATGTGAGTATGGTAAGCCACAGTCTACAAATGTATTTATCTAAATATCCCCCTTTTAATGAAAAAGACTTGCAGGCACTATCGTTTCTAAGTTACTCCACATACATAGTCCATAAAGAAAATGGTCACTCATGAACAAAAACTGTTTGTTCTTTGTTGTCGGTTCCAATTTCATCTGTCCCTCTACACATGCATTGCGCACATGGGGCAGATTTAACACCCTCCACTGTGGTGAGTTTGGTGGTGGCAGGCACTTAATCGGGTGGAACAGTGGCAGGTGGGGACCCCACCCCTTCCCTCCCCTGCCCTGATTAAGTCTGTGACTGGGAGCCTTGTGGACACCTTCACCTTCACCTTCACCTCTGCCAATTGAGGCCCTTAGGGCCTCATCCCAACACAGCTGGTATTTGAACCAGGGCTGGGCAGGGACTTGCCATGTTGGAAGTCCTAAGAGTAAACCCTGTTGGGGTTGCTTGAAGGCTTTGGAGGGGTCTCTCATTGTCAGGCATTCTGCGCCTGATCGAAGGGCCTGGCATTGGAAAGGGTGCAGCCCAATGAAACCGCACCCCCACCCCCACCCCCACCCCCCCACCCTGCCTCTTGGTTCTGACCCCAACCCCCGCAGTTCCCATCCCATGATCTCCCTCCTGCCCATCTTTCACCTGTGGTCTGGGTCCCTCAGTCAGCTTGGGCCTTAGGCTGGCGCATTACCGGCTGCAGTCACTGTCGCCCTGGTAACACTGCCAAGCGATGAAGAGTTGCTGGACTCTGATTGGCTGGCAGCTCTTGGCAGGTGGGTATTCTGTCCCGGGGTCCTTGTTCCCAGGAAGGCCTGCTGCTGCCCAGGTAAGTGCCTAATTGACACTTAATTTGGCAAGCCTTTCTGGAAAAAAGTTGCTGTGGGACACTCACCGGTTCTCCAGCAGGCAGCTAAGTCCCCCGACACCTACATTAACCGCCACCCAGGGTCTTTAAAGCATTCAAGTTTTTTTTATCGTATGTATGCGAGTTGTTATCAGCTTTTCATCTGGTGTCTGCTGGTTCCTGAGGCAATGTGGCCTCTCTGGGGAATGTTTGTTGCCATGGCGAGTGTTGCTGTTGTGGTGATTGTTGCTGCTGATCTGTTGTATTTGTTGGGGAACGGTTGGCCTCTGGGACTGACGGTCATTCAGTTCCTTGTTCAGTTGGCAAGATCAAATCTGCCTCATCAGCTGTCTGTTGTGAAGAAGCAACTTCTCCAGTTAAGCGTAGGTGTCTGTGGTTTCGATGCTAGATCTGATCATTCACTTTCACTGAGGTAACAGCCTCTCTACACAGGTCCCAAGTTGCCAAGTGGGCTCCCTTGTTGAGTGCATCAAATGTTTGCACTCTGACCATCTCTGACGTGAGGGTTTTTTAGACCAATATGCTGAGGAACCAACTAGAGAGCATATCCTAGACCGAGTATTGTGCAATGGGAAAGGATTAATTAACATTCTTGTTTTGCAGGGTCCCTTGGGGAAGAACGACCATAAAATGATAGAATTGTGCATTAGGATGGAGAATGAAGAAGTTGAACCTAAAGCTATGGTTCTGAATCTAAATAAAGGGAACAACGAGGGGTATGAGGCATGAGTTGGCAGTGATGGATTGGGGAACATTACTAAAAGGGTTGACAGTGCTAGGCAATGGCTAATATTTAAGGAATGTATACATGAATTACAACAATTATTCATTCCTGACTGGCGCAAAAATAAAACAGAAAAGGTGGCTCAACCATGGTTTACAAAAGAAATTAGGGATATTATTAGATCCAAAGAGGAGACATATAAAATTGCCAGAAAAAGCAGCAAGCCTGAGGATTTGGAGCAGTTTAGAATGCAGCAAAAGTGGACAAAATAATTGATTAAGAAGGGGAAAATGGAGTGTGAGAGTAAACTTGCAAGGAATATAAAAACCTACTGTAAAAACTTCTATAAATATGTGAAGAGAAAAAGATTAGCGAAGACAAATGTAGGTCCCTTACAGTCAGAAACGGGGGTAATTATAATGAAGAATGAAGAAATGGCAGAAGAATTGAACACATATTTTGGTTCTGTCTTCACAAAAGAGGACACATATAATTTCCCAGAAATGTTAGGGAACCAAGGGTCTAGTGAGAGGGAGGAATTGAAGAAAATCAGTATTAATAAAAAAATGGTGCTGGAGAAATTAATGGGGTTAAAAGCTGAAAAATCCCCAGGGCCTGATAATCCACAACCCAGAGTACTAAAGGAAGTGGCCCTGGAAATATTGGATGCATTGGAGGTCATCTTCCAAAATTATATAGACTCTAGAGCAGTTCCTACAGATTGGAGAGTGGCAAATGTAACCCCACTATTTAAAAAAGGAGGGAGAGAAAAACAGAGAGTTACAGACCAGTTAGCCTAACATCAGTAGTGGGGAAAATGCTAGAGTCTATTTTAAAAGATGTGGTAACTGGACACTTGGGAAGCATAAACGAGATTAGACAAAGACAGCATGGGTTTATGAAAGAGAAATCATGCTTACTAATCTACTGGAGTTTTTTGAGTTTATATCTAGTAGAATAGATAAGGGAGAACCAGTGGATGTGGTGTATTTAGATTTCAACAAGGCTTTTGATAAGGTCCCACATAAGAGGCTAGTGGGCAAAATTAAAGCACATGGGATCGGGAAGGGATCGGGAATAATATACTGGCATGGATTGAGAATTGATTGATAGACCAGAAACAGAGAGTGGGAATAAATGGGTCTTTTTCTGGGTGGCAGGCGGTGACTAGTGGGGTACCGCAGGGATCAGTGCTTGGGTCCCAGCTATTCATGATATATAAATGACTTGAATGAGGGAACCAAATGTAATATTTACAAGTTTGCTGATGACACAAAACTGGGCAGGGTCGTGAGTTTTGAGGAGGATACAAAGAGGCTTCAGGGCGATTTAGACAAGTTGTGTGTGTGGGTAAACACATGGCAGATGCAGTAAAACATGGATACATGTGAAGTTATACACTTCAGTGTGAAAAACTGAGTATTATTTAAATAGTGATATATTGGGAAATGTGGATGTACAAAGGGATCTGGGCATCCTTGTACACCAGTCAACAAAAATAAACAGGCAGGTGCAGCAAGCAAGTAGGAAGGCAAATGATATGTTGACCTTCATTGCAAGAGGATTTGAGTTCAGAAGTAGGAATGTCTTACTGCAGTTATACAAGGCCTTGTTGAGACCACACCTGGAGTATTGTGTGCAGTTTTGGTCTCCCTACCTAAGAAAGGATATACTTGACATAGAGAGACTGGAGCGAAGGTTCACTAGACTGATACTGGGGATGGCAGGACTGTCATAACAGGAGAGATTGGTTCAAATGGACCTTTGTATATCCTATCGAAAAGATAGGCAGGTTGGCAGAGGGGGTGGGTTTGCTTTGTTAGTAAGAAATGAAATTAAATCAATAGCAAGAAATGATGTAGGGTCAGATGATGTAGAATCTGTGTGGGTAGAGTTGAGGAACCGCAAAGGTAAAAAAACCTTAATGAGAGTTATGTACAGGCCTCTGAACAGTAGTCAGGATGTGGGGCACAAGATACACCAGGAGATAGAAAAGGTGTGTAAGAAAGGCAAGGTTACAGTGATCATGGGGGATTTCAATATGCAGGTAGACTGGGAAAATCAGGTTGGTAGTGGATCCCAAGAAAAGGAATTTGTGGAATGTCTACGAGATGGCTTTTTGGAGCAGCTTGTGGTGGAGCCCACTAGGGAACAGGCAACTCTAGAGTTAGTGATGTGTAATGAGGCAGATTTGATCAGGGAGCTTAAGGTGAAGGAACCCTTAGGAGGAAGTGACCAATATAATAGAATTTACCCTGCAATTTGAGAGGAAAAAGCTGGAATCAGATGTAACGGTATTACTGTTGAATAAAGGCAACTACAGAGGCATGAGGGAGGAGCTGGCCAGAATTGACTGGGAGATTAGCCTAGCAGGAAAGACAGAGGAACAGCAATGGCAGGAGTTTCTGGGAGTAATTTGGGAGACACAGCAAAAATTCATTCCTAGGAAGAAGAAGCATACTAAAGGGAGGATGAGGCAACCATGACTGACAAAGGAAGTCAGGGGCAGCATAAAAGCTAAAGAGAAAGCATACAATGTGGCAAAGAGCTGTGGGAAACCAGGGGATTGGGAAGCCTACAAAGACCAACAGAGGACAACTAAAAAAGAAATAAGGAGGGAGAAGATTAAATATGAGGGTAAACTAGCCAGTAATATAAAAGAAGAGTTTTTTTAGATATATAAAGGGTAAGAGAGAGGCAAAAGTGGATATTGGGCCGCTGGAAAATGACGCTGGAGAAGTAGTAGTGGGGAACAAAGAAATGGCGGAGGAACTGAATAGGTACTTTGCATCAGTCTTCACAGTGGAAGACTCGAGTGACATCCCCAAAGTTCAAGAGAGTCAGGGGGCAGAGGTGACTCTGGTGGCCATTACCAAGGAGAGGGTGCTAGGAAAACTGAAAGGTCTGAAGGTGCATAAATCACCTGGACCGGATGGATTACACCCCAGAGTTCTGAGGGAGATAACTGAAGAGGTAGTGGAGGCATTAGTGGTGATCTTTCAGGAATCACTGGATCCCGGGAGGGTCCCAGAGGACTGGAAAATCGCTAATGTAACCCCCCCTGTTTAAGAAGGGAGTGAGGCAAAAGACGGGAAATTACAGGCCGATTAGCCTGACCTCGGTCGTTGGTAAGATTTTAGAGTCCATTATTAAGGATGAGATTTCAGAATACTTGGAAGTGCATGGTAAGATTGGGCAAAGTCAGCATGGTTTCATCTAGGGGAGGTCATGCCTGACAAATCTGTTAGAATTCTTTGAGGAGGTAACGAGTAGGTTAGACAAAGGAGAGCCAATGGATGTTATCTTTTGGACTTCCAGAAGGCCTTTGACAAGGTGCCGCACAGGAGGCTGCTCAATAAGATAAGAGGCCATGGTGTTAGAGGCAATGTACAAGCATGGATAGAAGATTGGCTGTATGGCAGGAGGCAGAGAGTGGGGATAAGTGGGTCCTTCTCAGGATGGTGGCTGGTGACTAGTGGAGTTCCGCAGGGGTCAGTGTTGGGACCACAACTTTTCACTTTATACGTTAATGATCTAGATGAAGGAACTGAGGGCATCCTGGCTAAGTTTGCAGATGATACAAAAATAGGTGAAGGGCCAGGTAGTATTGAGGAGGCGGGGAGGCTGCAAAAGGATTTGGACAGGTTAGGAGAATGGGCAAAGAAGTGGCAGAAGGAATATAACATGAGGAAGTGTGAAGTCATGCACTTTGGTAGGAAGAATAGAGGCATAGACTATTTTCTAAATGGGGAGAGAATTCAGAAATCTGGAGTGCAAAGGAACTTGGGAATCCTAGTCGGTTGTTAGGAAGGCAAATGCAATGTTGGCATTTATTTCGACAGGACTAGAATATAAAAGCAGGGATGTGCTGCTGAGGCTTTATAAGGCTCTGGTCAGACCACATTTCGAATATTGTGAGCAATTTTGGGCCCTGTATCTCAGGAAGGATGTGCTGGCCCTGGAGAGGGTCCAGAGGAGGTTCACGAGAATGATCCCAGGAACGAAAGGCTTAACATATGAGGAACATTTGAGGACTCTGGGTCTATACTCGATGGAGTTTAGAAGGATGAGGGGGGATCTGATTGAAACGTACAGAATACTGAAAGGCCTGGATAGAGTGGACATGGGGAAGCTGTTTCCATTAGTAGGAGAGACTAGGACCCAAGGGCACAGCTTCAGAGCAAAGGGAAGACCTTTTAGAACAGAGATGAGGAGAAACTTCTTTAGCCAGAGAGTGGTGAATCTATGGAATTCATTGCCACAGAAGGCTGTGGAGGCCAGGTCATTGAGTGTTTTTAAGACCGAGATAGATAGGTTCTTGATTGGTCAGGCGATCAAAGGTTATGGGGAGAAGGCGGGAGAATGGGGTTGAGAAACTTATCAGCCATGATTGAATGGCAGAGCAGACTCGAAGGGCTGAATGGCCTAATTTCTGCTCCTCTGTCTTATGGTCTTTATTCACAAAAGTTTAGAAGAATGAGAGGGGATCTGATTGAAACGTATAAAACTCTAACAGGGCTAGACAGACTGGATGCAGGGCGAATGTTTCCCCTGGCTGGGGAGTCTAGAAACAGGGGCCACAGTCTCAGGATACAGGGCAGGCCATTTAGGACTGAGATAAGGAAAAATTTCTTCACTCAGAGGGTGGTCAACCTGTGGATTTCTCTACCACACAAGGCTGTGGAGGCTGGGTCACTGAGTATATTCAAGAAAGAGATTGATAAATTTTTGGATATTAGGGGCATCAAGGGGTATGGAAAGAAAGCGGGAATATAGTGTTGAGATAGAGGATCAGCCGTGATCATATTGAATGGCAAAGCAGGCTCGAAGGGCCAAATGGCTTACTCCTGCTCCTAGTTTCTATGTTTCTATATCTCTCGAACTCCCAGCTCCGCAAAGATTTGGCAGCTTCATTTAAGTGAAATTTGGCTTTTTGTCATTTCACTATGATTTTGTCACTCACTCTTTTTATTAATTCTGGCTTCAGTACAGTTTTAGCTGTTGGAAGAGTAGTCTGGGTGTGCCGTGACATTAGTCACTGGATTAGACTACTTTTCATGCTTTCAGTAGGTGTGTTTCTCACAATTTAAAATTGTTTTGTATACATCTGTGCTGGGTCTACTCGATCATTTGATGATCCCTTTGGCAATTTCCATCACTGTCTCAACCTTTCCCTTTGACTGGAGATAGTGTGCAGATAATGTGTAGAATTGAATTTCCTAATGATTCATCAAGTGTCTGAATCTTCGCTACCAGGTTGAAGGCTTTCGTTGTTCATCACAATGTCAGTCATGGCACGACAACTGAAGTGTGCTTTCAGTCATTCTATGATCTCACTGGTAGCTGTTGACCTCATCTAGTCTAACTCCCAGTAGTCTGAAAGTAGTCGACTGTGAAGAGATAGCCAGTTCCTTTGAGAGTCAACAGATCTACTCCAAGCGTCATCCATTGTCTTTCTGGGATGCCATGAGTCATGAGTGGTTCTTTAGCTCACTTAGCTTGTTGCTCATTACAAGCACTGCGCTGACTGATGTGGTCCTTAATCTCATTGATCATATTTGGCTAGTAGAGCATTTTTCTTGCCTTCCTCAGACTTGACGCGATTCCTTAATGGCTTGTGTGGATGCGCTACAGCACTTTTTCTAACTCTTTGTGGGTAATGACCCTCATCCCCATTGTACAAGACGCCATCCTGGGCAATCACTTCATCCCTGTATGCCAATTCTCTCTTGCAGCAACAAGTGTGTCCTTGATGGTTTCGGGTCATCCTTTCAGCACAACTTCCTGCACCTCACTGTTTAGTTTGCTTGATCTGAGCAAGATGCTTGTCTGTCAGGATCTGTTCAGTGGTCAATGGCTTGGTATCATGTGAAACACTGCAAATCTCTTCTGGTACATGGAGAGTTATCAGTCCAAGCTATTGACATGTTTCAGCTGGGATGAGGGGATTTTGCTTAGTGCCCACTATCTGGAACTGAAGATCTTCTTTCTTCCTGTTGTATTGGATCCTCAGCTTAGTTTGTCCTCTTGGGGTGAGCATTGTTCCATCACAGAGCCTCAACTTTACCATCGGCAACTTCATTTTCAGGTCAGCATCCTGAGCAACTTCACACAAGTCTGCAAAGCCCATGATGTTGCACGTAGCACTGGTGTCTATCTGAAGCGTCACATTAACTTGATGCTCTCCTTCTGCAGGTATCACTCCAACAGTCACAAACCACTCGAGACTTGAAGGCACCAACCTGTTCGAGGTGTTCAGTGATTCGTCAAAATCATCGTCTGACATCTCTCCAGCTGCCATCTTTTTGGGTTTATTATTCTTCTTTCCAGTGAAACACGTGTGTACAAAGTGATTCAGCTTCTTGCAGTTGGAGCACTGCTTTCCCCACGCTGGACATACTTCCTTTTCTTCATGCAGTGTCCTCCACAATGTTTACATCGTGTAATTCAGCCTCGATCTTTTTGCTGTTCCTTCTTTAAGTTGTCCTTCCTTTTAATCATTGACGTGCTTAGAAGGCTTGGTCTGCCTCTCAGCATGATGCAAAACCTCATTAGTTTTCCCATCAATACTCTTCAGTTGATGATTAGCCACCTCAGAGCTTCTGCATACGTCAATAATTTTCCTGAGAGTGAATTTCTCTTCTTAGCTGACGTTCTCTCACAGCAGGATCTCTTGCTCCTAATCCCACCTCTGATGAGATCATCTTTCAGTTGCCCAAACTCACATGATTCAGTTTGATGTCTCAGTGCAGTCACATACTGATCAATATTCTCTCTCTCTCACTGAGCTCTAGTGTTAAAACCATAGTGATCATAAGTAACATTACCAGAGAGTTCAAAATGGGTCTTCAACACCTCCAAAATTTCACACAACTTGCATTTCTGGCCCTCAGAGAGGTTACAATACAGCCTCCTTCCCCATCACTGTTTACAGAGTTCTTACTGTTATCTGTTCAGGTTTCATGTTCATCTCTGTGGGAGTCTCATAATTTTGGGAATTGCCAATTCCCTCTCAAATTTCCAGGTACTGGAAAATTCAAAGCCATAATGACTCACCCAGCTGTCGATGTCCTGTACTGAGTTGCAGATCAAATATTCTCTGTGTTTTTTTTACATCCGCTGGTTCTCTTGCACCTATCAAAATCTACTCAATCCCAGCCGCTTACTCCTAACAGCAAGTTCCATGTTGCGTGTCAAATGGCTGGTGCCCAAAAGCTTTTATTTACATATCATGAGAGCAGAGGTCACATGAGTCTGGCAAGCCACAGTACTTATCCAAACAGGGCCCATGGTTTAATGTCTCAGCAAAAAGACAACACCTCCCCCTGATAGTGCAGCACTTCCTCAGCACAACATTGGAGTGTTACCGCCTGAGTGCTGCTGACTTTCTCCAAGAAATTGCCCTTGGCCACAGTTGCAGGTGTTGCTTGGCATGTTTGCCTGTCTATCCGTTTCAGGCCAGCGCCAACTCTTTTGAAACAACACCATCTTAACGTGTGCGGCACTACGCTGCGAATATCCTCAGCAATCATTTCAGCGTTCCCCCATGGCTCCATGAGTAACACATTCACTGAGTTAAAAAGGCCCTGGGTTCAAGTCCTGTTCTGGAGACTTGAGTACATAATTTGGACTGATCCTTCAATACAGTACTGAGGGAGCATGGCACAGTTGAAGATGCTGCCTTTCAGATGAGATGCTGAACCAAGGCCCTGTCTGGCGTTTCATAAACGATCTCATAGCATTATTCAAAGAAAAGCCGAGGACTGGTTTCCTCGCCAATATTTATTCCTCAGCTAACATGACTAAGACAGGTGCTGTGGCCATTATCACATCACTGCGATGTCCATATCCCATGAAAGAATAGAAAAAACGCTGCTTTTGGGAGCTTGCTGTGACCAAATTGATTACTTAATTTCCTATATTACAGCAGTGATGACACTTCAAAAGAATGTCATTGGTTGTAAAGTGCCTTGAAGATGTCCTGAGATTTAAAAAGCTTGATAAAAATGCAAATCTTTTTCTAAAATCCTCAGCTCTTCGAGACATTGGTTAACCTTTGCAGCGATGACCACTGAGCTCCCTTAATCCATTTGTCTGTCAGCCGGTGTGAAGCTGGGCCATACAGGTTATGTGGGTGTTGGATTTGGGTTTTGGCCCCTCCTTTAGGGACCTTAGCCTAGGCTGAGCTGCAGAGGGCATCACACAACCTGCCTATGAAACGAGAGATGGTAAAGAACCCAGCTCTCTAGCTCCTGTCTGGTAACCAACAACCTCTGCTGAAAGAGAGGTGGGAAGGTGAGGCCTGGGAAGGTAGGGCTCGGCTGTGAAGCCTGCCATGGTCTCACAGCTGGCTGCCATTCATTGTCTGGGTTCAAATGTTTGTTTTTGATTCTTTCATGGCATGTGAATGTCGCTGGCAAGGCCAGCATATATCGCCCATCCCTAACTGCCAATACAGGCAGTTAAGAGTCAACCACATTGCTTTGGGTCTGGAGCCACATGTAGGCCAGACCAGACCGGGCAAGGATGGCAGGTTTCCTTCCCTAAAGGGCATAAGTGAACCAGATGGGTTTTTACAACAATTGATGATAGTTTCATGGCCATCATTACTGAGACTAGCGTTCAAGTCCAGATTTTATTAACTAAATTTAAATTCCACCAGCTGCCATGGCGGGACTTGAACTCATGTCCCCAGAGTATTAGCCTGGGCCTTTGGATTACTTGCCCTTTGGCCATTGTCTTGGGGTAATTTTGTTGTTCACAGTTCACCCAGTACAGTCCAGCAATCTTGTGATGTGTGGTTCTGCTCTTTATTTTGTTGTGTGCTGACTGCAGAGACAGTCATAAGTGTTCAGGTGATGTACATCCCTGGCACAGCCAGTGACACCTATTTGACATGGTTTTGAATCTTCCAGCAGTCCCTCGGTGTGAGATCGAGCATTTCCAAGCTGAGCTGATTGCACTTATGAAGTGATTGAAGGAGGTGATCAATTGTCCTGACACTAAATTGCTTTCTGCTGTGTCAGGGCCTAAAATTACTTTTTCACCCCCCCTCCCCCCCAACCTTTTTTTTCACTGACCTTAAACCTCAAACGGGACTGAAGGATTCTAGCAGCAGCCGTGCTGAACACATTTAACAGACTGTTCCTGACATTCTACATGTCACAGACCTCTGCACTATACATAAGGAGACATAACTGTCTCACCCCAGACCATGTCCTGCCCATTTGTCTGCTGACCTCATGGTTTGTAACCGGTCTGATTGTGTTTCAAAAAGATGCAGCGCAGAGCCGGTGCACCAGGATGACTCCCCCACCCCCATCATTCTGCCACCACCACCCCCCCCCGCTGCCCAACACCCCCTCCTCGCAACCCCACAAGAGATACTCAGGCTTTTCAACCTTGAGGGGAGAATCCTGAGAAGTCACCTTACCGAGGTGTACCGGGGTGTAACAAGTTCATACCACAGCCAAACAGGTTGAGTATCAACCTGCAAATCCTTCCAACACACGCCAGTGGCAGGGGATAAGAGTGGGAGGGATTCCTGGTCAGCCATATGATGGACAGAACATTGGAGGCTCTACCATCACTACCCATAGCTAGGGTTGCCAACTGTGATTAAGTCCGTTCCTAGAGGTTTTATCATATGCCTTGCCCCCCACTCCTCCACCCCCGCTCTCCAGCCGTTCACTCATCCTTGTGACATTCTACCTTCCTACGCCAATGGGAGAGTGAAAAATCTCATTACCTCAATGGATAATGCTGGACTGTCAGCTAAACAGTCTTTATCCCCCCCTCCATTTTCAATATTTTTATATCTGGCTAAAAGAAATTTTCAAAGAAAATGATAAAATAAAACAATCTTTTTTAATGTCCCGATGATTTTTCTCCAGGGTGGCGCATAGCAGTGTCCTGGAGATTGATCTTCAATTCCTGGAGACTCCAGGCCAACCCTGGAGGGTTGGCAACCCTATCCAAAGCTCCAGGCTACAATGTGCATGTAAAAGTGCATGTTGCCATAGCAACTCAGGTTTCCCTGTGTGCACTGTAGCACACCACCACAGGAGTGTAAATGGGAAAGATTTAATCAAGGCATTCCAAATTGTGAGGGATTTTGATTGAGCAGATGGGGAGAAACAGTTTTCAGTGGCTGAGCTACGTGGGTAACCAGAGGACACAGGTTTAAGGAAATTGGCAAAAGGTCCAGGGCAAAGGGGAGGAGAATTATTTTGCACAGCCAGTAGTGATCTGGAATTCGCTGCCTGAAAGTTGGAGGTGGAAGCGGATTCAATGGTAACTTTCAAAAGGGATTTGGATAAATTTGTAAAAAGGAAAATTTTGCAGAACTATGGGAATAATTGAATAGCCGTTTCAAGGAGCCAGCGCAGGTCCTCTTCAATTCTCTGTCCGAGGGCAGATCCAAACCACAGCATTGCAATCTCCAGCAGAGGTAGGGTAAGGAGGCAGATCCTGAATCCACCCCAGCTGGAACAGGGATTTGAACCCATGTTGTTGGTACCAATCTGATTCACACCTGCTGTCCAACCAGCTAAACCAACCAGCTCCCCAAGGAGTCTGAGTTCCACCTTCCTTGGCCATCAAGCCTTGGGTGCGTGACTTGAACCCAGAGCATCTGACTCCGAGGCAGGTACACTACCCAATGCACCACAAGACCTCTCTGGCATGGGTATGAGGGGCCAAATGGCCTCTTGTTGAGCTGCATCATTCTAACAAATCTTGAAAATGACTTCCCATTGGAAATAAGACAAAGGGGTCACTGGGTTAAACTAGTAAATGGTCAATGTAGGAATGAGTAGGACATTTAGTTTCACATTGAATAGATTCCTTTCTAAGGTCGTGGCACCAAATGTCTAGAATCTTTCCATGAACCAATTGGAAGCCACAATGGAAGAGACTGTCTGTATGTCCTGGATGATTCACTGAGATAGAATGAATGACTTTCCTTGTCTGTAATTATCTTATGAAGCCAGAGGCCATGGGTATTCCCTGAGTTTGGGTGAGCACAATCTCATACACTCTGTGATGATGGACTGAGTGGGAGCAGCAGTGAAAGACCTGCATGGAGAGAAAGAAAGACTTGCATTTATATAGCACCTTTCATGGCCTCAGGATGTTTCAAAGCGCTTTGCAGCCAATGAAATATTTTTGAAATATAGTCATTATTTTAATGTAGGAAGCGTAGCAGCCAATTTGCACATAAGTTCTCACAAACAGTAATGTGATATTGAGCAGATAATCTTAATTGGGAATATTGGTTGAGGGATAAATATTGGCCAAGAAACTGGGATAACTCCTTTGAATAGTGCCATGGGATCTTTTACATGCATCTACGAGGGCTGACAGGGCCTTGGTAATGTCTCATCCAAAAATCAGCCCCCCTGACAATGCAGCACTCCCACAGCACTGCACTAAAGTGTCAGCATGGATTATGGTGTCAACCTGTGAAGTGTACCATGAACCCACGTTCTTCTGACTCACAGGCAGGAATACTAGTCACCAACCCACAGCTGATAGAATCGAAGAGCAAGTGACAAGCAAGGAGTCAGAGAGAGAGAGAATGAGAGACAGACATGCTGAGACTCAGCCTGAGTGTCACTGCCATCACTGCCATCTTTCTCCCGTTCCTTCACTGTCGCTGGGTCAAAATCTTGGAACTCCTTCCCTAACAGCACTGTGGGTGTACTTGCACCACATGGACTGCAGCGGTTCAAGAAGGCAGCTCACCACCATCTTCTTAATGGATGGGCAATAAATGTTGGCCTAGCCAGCAACGCCCACATCCCGTGAACAAATCAAAAAAATAGAATCACTTTTTCTAAGCATGAATTACAGAATGAAATATGAAATCTGCAACGTGTGACCTGGAATAGGGCTGTGTTATTGTGCTGGGAAATTCATTGTAATCTGAGTGGGCAGAGACCCATTCCAGGGGCCACCCTATCCCCCCCCTGCAATCAGAAATGGATTGAGTCCCTGTCCTCAAATTGCAAACAACACCTGACATGGGGAAATGGGCCCGGGTAACACAAAAGAAATGGGCTGAAGTTAATGTGGAGAAATGGGTCAGGGTCAACACAGGGAAATGGGTCAGGGTCAACACAGGGAAATAGGTCAGGGTCAAAATGGGTCAGAGTCAACACAGGGAAATGGGTCAAGGTCAACACAGGGAAATGGGTCAGGGTCAAAATAGCTCAGAGTCAACAAGGGAAATGGGTCAGGGTCAAAATAGGTCAGAGTGAACACAGGGAAATGGGTCAGGGTCAAAATGGGTCAGGGTCAAAACAGGGAAATGGGTCAGAGTCAACACAGGGAAATGGGTCAGGGTCAAAATGGGTCAGGGTCAACACAGGGAAATGGGTCAGGGTCAACACAGGGAAATGGGTCAGGGTCAAAATGGGTCAGGGTCAACACAGGGAAATGGGTCAGAGTCAACACAGGGAAATGGGTCAGGGTCAAAATGGGTCAGGGTCAACACAGGGAAATGGGTCAGAGTCAACACAGGGAAATGGGTCAGGGGCAACACAGGGAAATGGGTCAGGGTCAAAATGGCTCAGAGTCAACACAGGGAAATGGGTCAGGGTCAACACAGGGAAATGGGTCAGGGTCAACACAGGGAAATGGGTCAAGGTCAAAATGGGTCAGGGTCAACACAGGGAAATGGGTCAGGGTCAAAATGGGTCAGGGTCAACACAGGGAAATGGGTCAGGGTCAAAATGGGTCAGAGTCAACACAGGGAAATGGGTCATGGTCAGTTCACACTAGTGACAGGAGAGTTGGATGGAGGAAGTTTGAACTTATGTTAAATACAGGAACTTGCAATTATGTAGCACCTTAATGTAGTAAAATGTCCCAAAACACATCTCAGGAAGAAAACAATATTTGACACTGAGCTACGTAAGGAGCCAATTGACAAGCTTGGTCAAAAAGAGAAATTTTCAAGACAGTCTCAAAAAGGGAGAGAGAGGTAGAGAGCTTAGAGAGGTAGAAAGAATTTCAGTGCTTAAGGTCTGGACAGTTGAAGGTGACATTGTGGTGATGTTTCTGGACTAGTGATCCAGAAGCCCAGCTTAATCACCTGGGGATACAGGTTCAAACCCAAAAGGAATTTAAATTCAATCTGGAATAAAAAGCTGGCGGCCATGAAACTATCGCATTGTTGTAAAAGCCCATCTGGTTTCCGAATGCCCTTTAGGGAAGGAAACAGGGTTCAAAATACATGGGGCTGATGGGCGAATTTGCCCTTGAAACCTTGCAAATAGCTGGGGAAAAATTCAAAACATTGGAAAAAAGGTTGCCCTTGTGTATTTTGTTCGGAGGAACAGTGAGAGAAGGAGATGCAGAATCTGTAACTAGCTGCTCCTCCAATCACAAGGTTCTCTCCCTCCCACTCTTGATACTCCTCCAGAGACAGAATCTATGATTGGAGGCGCAGGAAGGGTGGTAGGGAGGGAACCTTTGATTGGAGATAGCAAGGCAGTTACCCAGGCCTGAGCTACTGCTGCCATGAAGTAGATCTTCAGCTGTGCTGTGCATCAAATTAACCCGTCGACATTCTTCGGGAGCAGGAGGCTGGGAAATAAAGTAGAAGAGAGGACATTCAAATGAGTTTCACTGAATCCACATCGGAACCCAAGGTTGTATTCGGAGAGCTAGAGAAGTGATTTACTGTCTTCTGATGAAGAGAAAAGAGATTTAAGAGAGAACAAGGAAGGACAGAGGGAGGACGCAGCCAAAGTAGGAAAGCAGTTGCAATAAGAGCAATGAGCAAACTCTATCAAGGTTCTTGATTGGTAAGGGGATCAAAGGTTACGGGGAGAAGGCGGGAGAATGGGGTTGAGAAACTTATCAGCCATGATTGAATGGCGGAACATTTGATGAGCCAAATGGCCAAATTTCTGGTCCTATGTCTTATGGTCTATCAGTTACCAAATACAGAAAAAACATGCTTGAAAGCTAGCAGAAACTAAGCAACAGCCTCAGAAAAGCTGGCACAGGCGATAGATAGCTGACATCCCAAGAATGACCTTGTTTATAAGTCTATGACATATGAATTCGAGAAGTTCCATAGGCTTGTTATATTCTCACTTTTATGGTCACTCATGAATTGGCCACTACAGCCACAACAGATGATGGTCAAGGCAGAAGTGACATACACCCCGGGCGCAGTCCATCGTCTCCTGAGACGGACAGATGCCAATTATAAATAATAATATTGGGGGGAGGAAAACTCAAAGTACAAGAATCCTGAAGGGGGAAATCCAGATGTTGAAGGGACAGAATCGGTGATGAATTTATGGGGTGGGGCAAAGGTGGTGGGGGAAAGGGGGGTCAGAGGATATGATCAGCTGTGAATTGGGAATTGTGTTTGGAATTAAAATTTGAGTGAAAATACCAAGGAACTAAGGAAGAATGGTTCCCTGGGCTTCTCAGGTTAACTGTTTTGAATAGAGTGAGTGAAAACGAAAAGGGAGCCCCCAAAAAGTAGCCCCAAAAATCAAAAAGCAGCCCTTCACAAAATTAAGACAGGCAGTTTCTTTTCTGACAAAGAAATCCCAACAGAAAAAATTATTTTGGTCACTGGAGGGAAATCTGCCATCCTTCCCCGGTCTGGCCTACATGTGACTCCAGACCCACAGCAATGTGGCCCACTCTCAACTGCCAGTGATGCTCACATCCCATGAAAGACTTAAAAAAATAGGTACAACCTATTTCCTTTGGTCCCCTTACCTAAGGAAGGATATACTTGCCATTGAGGGAGGGCAACAAAGTTTCACCAGACTGATTCCTGGAATGGTGGGACCTTTGAGGAGAGATCGAGGAGACTGTATTATCTAGAGTTCAGAAGAATGAGAGATGATCCCATACAAAATTCTTATGGGGCTCAACTGGGTAGATGCAGGAAGAATGCTTCCCCTGGCTGGGGGCCTCTGGAGCCAGGAGACACAGTCTCAGAATAAGGGGCAGGTCGTTTAGGACCAAGATGCAGAGGGTAGTGAATCTTTTGGAATTCTCTGCCCCAGAGGGCCTTGGAGGCTCAGTTGTTGAGTATGTTCACGACTGAGATTGATAGATATCTACACATTCAAAACATCAAGAGATATGGAGATAGTGAGGGAAAATGGTGTTGAAGTAGAAGATAAGCCATGATCCGGTTCAAGTTTGTCCAGCCATTTTACATGGGGGGTGGTGGGGTCGGGGGGGGGTCACAATTCAATTTCTTTTCTCACTGAATGGACTGATGAACAAATTTCAGAAAGATAAGGTTTGGCACATTTAACGTGAATTTAAAAAAAAATTCAATGTCAAAACAATAGATTGATAATTTTAAGAAAAGATTAATTAATAAGAATGACCATGAAAAGGTGCCAAGTAGCAGAGTTAACCAATGAAACCTTTTTTTTGCCTTTTGCTTAAGGAGCAGACAGACTAGAGAGAGACAGACTAGACTCCAAGGCCTGGTTACCAGGGAAGGGGTGGGGACCAGGACTGAGTTGGGTTTAATAAACACCAACCTTGCATTAGCCTCTGGTGGCTCACACTCCAAGCCGGCCTCAACAGAATTCATGTGAAAGTAGGGATTGGAAGCGGGCTGCCTTTCCTCCTCTTCTGGCCCACTTTGTGGATAGGTTTTTGGAGAGAGAGGAGAAGGGCAGTGTGTCCTGTGTGTGTGTGTCTCTGTGTATGTGTCTAAGTATGTGTCTGTATGTGTCTCTGTGTGTATGTGTGTGTGTGTGTGTGTGTGTGTCTGTATGTGTCCCTGTATGTCTATGTATGCTCACTCCCAGCCTCAGAGTTCTTGTTCTCACCCATTCACTCACACAGGCTCACCCAGATTCACTCAGAGTCACCCACTCGCTTGCTCACCCTTACTCATTTACTCTCTCACTCAGATTCACACTCACATAGATTAATTCTCTCACTCACACAGACTCAGTCACTCACAAAGACTCACCCACTCACTCACCAAGACTCACTCACTCATTCACCAAGACTCTCTCACTCACACACATTCACCCACCCACACAGTCTCTCTCACTTACTCAGACCCAGTCAGTCTTACTCACAGACTCATTCACACACTCAGACTCACTCACTCACACAGACTCAGACTCACTCACTCACACAGACTCAATGACTCACTCACTCTCCACCTCGGCCCGGGAGGTTTGAACATCTTACTGGGGAGGTGTTCGGGATGCTGTGAAGAGACGCCCTGCTGGGGAGCTCAGCTGGCCCGGGAGTGGGAGCCAGGTGGGTGCTGTTGCTGCAACTGCTGATCCTGCCTGCTCCACCATCTTGACCCCTGTGCTGCTTTAGGGGGCTGGGGCCTGTGCTGGATGGCGAGAGAGAGAGGGCGGGAGAGCACAGCCAAAGGCAGAGAGAGCACATGCTGTGAAAACAAAAGAGAAAACACTCCTGCTCCCACTGTTTGCTGCTCCACCATTCAGAGACTGTTTCCCTCTAAAATGTGCTGCTGATCAGGAGCAAACGCAGGAGAGAAAGGCCTGTGATTGGAGGAGCAGCTCCTTGCAGAATCTTTCATTGAGCTTATCTGTAGTTTGAACAGTGGCTCTGCAGGCCTGATAGAGAGGCTTGGTGGGCTGGATCCACCCCTTGGGCTGGGAGTTGGACAAGCCTGGTCTAGTTAAATGGTGGAACAGGTTCAAGGGGCTGAATGGCCTACTTCTGCTCCTACTTCCTATGTTCAACAATGTTGGGCAAAAGAATTCAGGGATGGGCATGAGGTTTGTCGTGGAGGATTGCAGCTTTCCAGGGGGTTGTGGGCGGTGGAAGAACATATAGAGACAGTGAGAGGTGAGGCCATGGAGGGAACCAAAAATAATTATGAGAATTATTAAAGACCTCACTCTATATTTTTATTATTTATATATATATATATATCCTGGCTAATCCATAAAACTATTTTTTTAATATTGGTAAAGGGTTTTAAACTGACTAAAGCCATGACTACCTATGACTCACACAAAAGGAATTTCTGGCCTTCCGAACAGCAGCAACTTTGTTATCTCTAAAGAGGCATTAATGCCCCTGTGACTGCAGAGATCAAATCCCAAGGAGTTGTACAAAGACCATTTACATTTCTAAGGCCAGGCTGTGGCCAATGGAGGGGATCTGTCTGTGAGGACAAAGGACCCTGAAACCTCCTTTTTGAGATTATTAATGGATGAAACATTAACCATAACAAGGATCCAGACAAGGAATACACGTCCTTTGTCTAAGCAGAGGTGGTTAAGTGGGAGTCATGTCACATGACACCCTCTCCAAGCTGCTGGAACCTGTAATATTGCCTTGTGGAGCTGAAAAAAGACTGACTGCTATTTTACCACCGAGCAGGCAGCAGCAGAGAAAGGATCTGTCCAGGTTTTTGAATACCTGACCCTCTAACTATACTGTTTCTGCTGGAACTTCTGAACTTCTGTACCAGCGTCTACAAGACTAATTCATCTCCGTGTGCCTCTCCCATCATGGAAATCATCGCTACTGGGAAAGTGGATCACTGTCATGACGCTATTAATGGACATAATATTTTGGAAAATATTTTTCTTTTAAAACAGAGGTTTAGTCTGTGTGTGTGTCTTAATTGGATTAAAGCCAGCTAGACTGGGTGCTTTGATGTTTACTAGTTTTGATATGGAAGAGACATAGCGTGCATTTGCATTTTTTGAATAGAGCATTCAGGAAGTGAGGTGAAAACTGATGCCTTTCTAGCAGATATCAAGCAACATGTTTATATTACTAATACAATTGGTACAATGAAAGGTTTTCATTGGTAAAAGGTGAGGTTCAAAGAGGCTGGTGATCCAATGAGAATTTGAATTCAATCAATGGTGGTAGGTATAACTTCAGTAGTTTTCGAGTGTGCAGGCAGAGGCAATGTAAGAACAAAAGGCAGCTACTAGCCTCCAACTGGCTCCACAGTGAAAAGAACCTCATTTTGAAGTCTTAAGGTGAAAATGCTTTGCCTGGTGTCTGGTTAAGTCTATGGGTTGCTGTTGCCTTAATGGAGATTAGTTTGGGAATTTTTTAAAAATTATGATAGTAATTTGTAGGCATATGTATATATATATATTTTTTAACCTGTGTAAATCAATACAATGTTTCAATTAGTTTAATGTAAAATCTCTAGAACTGATGGTCTGATTCCTGAATTTAGAGTTGCATCTCAAACATAACAGTTAAAATGATAGGTTATGACAGTTGTTTAAAGTTTCCCTCTGGGATTTTTGAATAACTCAGCTGTACCAACTGCATCAGTCATAACAATTACCCAGCATCAGCTTCAGCCTGCCAACCTCTGTGAAGGAATACACCATTGGACTTTTGATTCTGGACTCTGGACTCACATGAAACAATAATTCTTATTTTGTTTGTGATCTTTGCCCTACGAATAAAAAGGAGGTCACGTTGTGACCCTCCCTCTTGTGTTTCAGTTTGTGAAAATAAATTAACCCTTTTAGTTCATCCTATCTTGAGTTTGCTGTGGGATTATAAACAGAGAAATGGATGCGGTTGGCGGGGAGGCGAAAAGACCAAGCGGCCTTTGGATTTTTTTGGGAAACCTCATCCACGGGCAGGATGTTAAAAATTAAATAAATATTTTAACATTTCATTAATAATAGGTCCCTGCTCATGTGACAGAGGCACATGAGGGGGCATGTTTTTTAACATTTTAAAATTCTTTATTGTTAATTTTTTAAATCTTCATCTCCCTGAGGCAGCCCTGTGCCTCGGGGAGCTTTTCCTGTGCGCACGCGCGCGCATGCGTAAAGTTCCCCGCTCGCCCTCCTCCCTCTGCCCACACAGGCAGTGCTGAGCGCTGCAGCAAGCGTTTCACGCTGGGTGGGCATTAATTGACCCACCAGCACGAAATTGCAGTCCGGCCCCGATCGCAGGTGGCAGTCGGCTTCCCCGCCACTCCCGCTTGCTTGCCCCCTGCCGAGCCCACCCGATAAGGGCAAAATCCTGGCCCTGTAGCCTGCTCCGCCTGTCAGTAAGGTCGTGCTGATCTGATTGTGGCTTTAGCTTCACTTTCCTGTCTGCGCCCCCCCACCACCCCCCCCAAGTTTCATGGTGCTGGTGTGGACTAATTTCACCCCCACCATTTGGGGAGACAGTGGTAATGCAGTAATGTCACTGGACTAGAAATCCAGAGGCGCAGGCTAATGCTCTGGGGGCACGGGTTCGAATCCCACCACGGCAGCTGGTGGAATTTAAATTCGATCAATAAACTGGGAATTAAAAGCTAGTCTCAGTCGTGGTGACCATGAAACTATCATTGATTGTCATAAAAACCCATCTGGTTCCCTCATGCCCTTTAGGGGAAGAAATCTGCCGTCCTTACCCGGTCTGGCCTCCATGTGACTCCAGGCCCACAGCCATGTGGTTGCATATTAACTGCCCCTCTGAAATGGCCTAGCAAGCCACTCAGTTCAAGGGTAATTAGGGCTGGGCAACAAATTCTGGCCTTGCCAATGATGCCCATGTCCCGTGGAGGTATAAGAAAAGCTGGGCCTGGCAAGCAGCCGCACAGCTACTCGAATGTAAAGGGGTGAGAAAAGGTAGTTAAGAAATACAAAACAAAACACATCTTTGTTGGTAGGACGACGGTAAATGGGATCTCGACTGCCAGAATCCACAGACTGGAGCTTGCAGCTGATTTATTGCCACTTTCAGCTTGCCAGCCAAAAAAAAACCACAAAAAAACCACAAAAGGTCAATAGGTCAGTGTGGGAGGTGATCTCAGGTGAGATGTGTTCTTAGGGGAGCAATAACGTTGCAGCAATGAGTATGAGGGAGAGGCGTGCATTGTAATTAGACAGGCAATATTAATTTAATGGCGAGACTGCCGATTCATCACGCTGCTGTTCTCAGTTACTGCTGCAATGCCAGCTCTTTGCTGTTCAGTTATTGATTGGCACACCCTACCTTCTCCCTGTCTTCCTATCTCTGGCCGTTTGCCTTATTGATGTGGTCCCACAGATGGGTTTTTATGCATCTACCCATCGCATGCCCAACTCCCCTCAACCCCCACCCCCCCACCACCCCCCCCCCCACCACCCACCCACCCCCAGCCCCCCCCCCTCCCCCCACCATCTCCAAACAGCAAACCCTGTTAATCATGTCAGTTGTGGCTCAGTGGGGAAATCCTCTCAGCTCAAGTCCCACTCCAGAGACTTGAGCACAAAAGTGAGGCTGACAGTGCAGTGGAGCACTGAGGGAGTGCTGCTCCATCAGAGATGCCATCTTTTGGATGAAACCTTAAACCAAGGTATTGTCTGACCTTTCAGGTGGACATACACGGCACTTAGGTGTGAGTTCCAAGAAGAGCAGTGGAGCTCTCCTGGGTGTCCTGACCAATATTTATCTCCTAGCAAAACCACAGAACAACCTTGTTGTTTGTGGAGCCTTGCTGTGTCACGTTTCATTGACTAACATGGAACCTACAGCACAGAAACAGACCATTCGGCCCAGCCAGTACATGCTGGTGTTTATATTCCATTCAAGCCTGCCCCTCCCTTTCCTCATCTAAATCCATCAGCAATACCTTCTGTTCCTTTCTTGTTAGGCAAGGGAACCAGAGGTTATCGGGGAGAGATGAGAATGTGGAAATCGAAACACAAGATCAGCCATGATCTTATTGAATGGCGGAGCAGGCTCAAGGGGCGAATTGTCTACTCCTGTTCCTACCTCTTATGTTCTTATGTTCTTCTGTCTCATATTCTTTCCCTTTAAATAGAGCTACACTACCTGTAGCATAATAGGTTAATAGGGTATTTATGGTAATGAGTTAGTGATGTGTATCATGATGTAATAGTGACACCAGCAGTCATGTGCTATAGACTCTGTAGAGCAGACGGAATAGTCTGTACTCATGAGAGACATACCTACTCTGTAACCTATCTTACATCTCATGTTAATAAAGCAGTATAAAGTAACTACCTGACAAGAGTTACTTAAGATAAGATAGGCCGTGCAACCAACATACGAAACACGATTCGCCCCAACTACTCCCTGTGGTAGCAAATTCCACATTCTCATCACTCTGGATAAAGAAGCTTGTTTTTAATTCCCTGTTTGATATCTTGATGACAATCTTACATTGATGACCTGTAATTTTGTTCTTCCCTACATGTTAAAACATTCTCTCTGTATCCACTCTACCGAAACCTGTCATAATTATAAAGACCTTTGTTAGGTCACTCCTCAGGCTTCTATTTTCCTGGGCCAGGATCGGCAACCTTTCAGAAGTAGCATTTTAAGTCTTCATTTATTCACCCTAGTTTAAGGCTTTTTGTGCCTGTAATACATTTGAACATTTATAAGGTCTCTAGATATAATTAAATTACGGTTGTACGTTCCATAAATAAGGTTTTTAAAATGCTTAAGAAGCTTCATTTGAGATTAAATTAAAATGCAGATCTTACCAGTTTAGTGTGATCCTTGCCCTTCTCAGTCTTCTGATGTCCGGCATGTATTCAGAAACTTCAAACTGCTTATAGGCTTCTGAGTGATCAGTTGTTAACCGGCCGCTGGAGGGACAGAGGACTGACTTCACCTGGGAAAGTACCTGTTCATACAGCTATGTGGATCCAAATGCAAACACAATTTCCTTCAGTTAAATTTCACTGGCAGGGCCAACCTGCAGGCCCAGAATAAAGACCCCACGATCGCTCTCGGTGGCTTCAAATGCACTCCGCAGATCTCTCAACTTGGATGCCCACAATTCCACTTTGAGAAGAAAGGTTTTCTCCTGCTTCATTTGAAAATGCTGTTGAACACTTGGGGGCGGAATATTCCGTGCCCATTGGCATCGTGGCGGGTATGAGTGGGCAATATGCCGGGAAGGCCCAAAATCCGTTTCACGTCGTTGTGAAATCAGTTTGTGATTGTCCGCTCTGCCCGTCAATGGCAGGCGGCCTTTCCCTCCACCGGACATTGGCAGCTTCAGTTTAATACATTTGCACATCATTATAAAGCCTGCTCACCACAATCATCCCCCCAGGTCAAACTTACAGCCCATGTTGGCGGGAAAACACGCTGGTGCACAACACATCTCGACAAGTGTGACATGGAGCAGTTGGAACTTATCATCAGAGCCTTGCTCACATTGTGGACGTCCGAGGAGCAGAAAATACTGGAGCAACTAGACCCTGGAGGAACACGTGCATCGCATGCTGGGTGGATTCTCGAAGCAGCTCACGGAAGGTGGGAAGTCCTTTTGAGGGTCCGCTTCGGGACATCAGTGCCTTGGCCGTGGTCCGCTACAGATGATAGTTGTGGGGGGTGGAGAGGAAGGTCTAGGTTTGACTGGGAGAGGAAGGTTTTCCAGGGTGGGGTGTGAGGTTGGGAGTTGGGAAACGGTGTGGGGGGGGAGTGAGGTTGGGAGGAGGGGGAGCAGTGGTGTTGGGGGGGGTGTGAGGTTGGGAGGGGTTGTGAGTACAGGGGAGGAGGGCGTAACAGGGGAGAATGCGGCAACTGAGCAGGTGGGGTAAGGGGGGGAGAATGGTGAACGGAAGGAGTTAGGAGGGGGGATGTTGTGAGGGGGGAAGGACTTTGGATGGAGGAAGTAGGTCAGAGGGAGGCAGAACTTGGGGGGCAGGAAGGAGTTTGCAGGGTGAAGGAAGGAGTCTGGGTGGGGTAGGAAGGAGTCTCGGGGGGGAAGAAGGAGAAGGGTGGAAGAAGGAGCAAAGGTGGAAGAAGGAGTAAGGGGGGTGGGGTGATGTCTAGGTGAATATGCAAGGGAGGGGCCTGTGGAGTCGATGACTACCTCCTGGGGACTGAAATGAGGGTGAACATGGTAGGATGAATGGTGAGAATGAGAGGGTGCAGAGTGAGCCGAGAGGTTGAGGGAGCAACAGTAGCAGTAGAAGGGACAGCGAGGGTGGTTAGTGGGGACTTGGATGCAACATAGATCCTGGGGGTGGGAAGGAGGAGGTCAGTCAGGTCAATGTGGATGGGGGTGGGATTCTCAGGAAAGTAGGGAATGTACATGTTCACCTGGACATCCTGGAAAGAAAAGGGTTCAGGCTGATAGGTGATGGTGGGGAGGTGGAAGGTGATGCCAAGGGGGTCAACAGTGATGGGGGAAAGGACATGGGTGACTGGGGGAAGGGAAAGGACAGGGGAGCTAAAGACATACTTCACCAGTACCGCCTTGTAAAATCGAAACTGAGCAGAGCCTCGTGTTGGGCAGGAACAGGTGCTGCATGGGAGTGAGATCAGTGGGTGGGTGGAGATGCAGGTCGGCTCAGATGGACAACTGAAAGAGAATCTCAGCAGGCAGCATTGAAAATACTCAGGACATTGAGATGAATGATGGAGGAAGGATCCATGTGTGTGGGAGAGGCTTACACGAGGCTCTGAAAGGCCCTGCCACACACACACTCTCCCTCCAGAATCACTCATGGGCCGGCTGTGTGTAGCTGACCTGCTAGTGGGGGGGATGCAGGGGGAGGACTCATGAAACCTGTAAATGAAGCTGAAAGACACCATTACGCTTTATTCAGTGAAAGTAAATATATCCTCAGATTATAAAGTGACAACCACTTGTGATCAGAATTTCTTAACTTTTCTCAGCCTATCTCTCCTTGTAGGTGCTGCCCTGACATCCGCAGCAGGGGTGGAGACAGCCTGTGCAATGATTGGCCCCGTTGCCTCTATTGACTTTGGTATGGGTCCTCTGGAGAGCTGAGGTCTTGAGGGCCCAGACTCACTTTGTCTGTCCTCCTGTGGGCCGGTTGCTCCCTCTGCGGTGACAGAGGACGAGGTTGAGGGGCTCACAGGTAAAGGGGACTCGGAGGGAGAGGACAACCTCTGAGATTCCTGAGTGGATGACCCAGGGGTGTCCAGCTGCCTGATTCCTTGAGCATCTGGAAGGATGTTGAGGTGTCCTGTTTGCCTCTCGCATTGTCACTGCAGGACCTCACTCATGACTACCTCAATGGAGTATAGGTTCTGCGTTCTGCTGGACCAGGGTCTCCATGGCGTCCACCATCCTTCCCATGGAAACCTCCATATGCGCACATGTGGGCACCACTTCATCAGAGAGCAGGCAGATGCACTCCTCCAACTCACATGCCATCTGTTGAGAGCTTCCAACAGCTCTGCATCATGTTCCCCCACCTTCTGCTGATGAGGTTGGGGGCGTCACAGGTAAAGGGGACTCGGAGGGAGAGGACAACCTCTGAGATTCCTGAGTGGATGATGGATGTCCAGCTGCCTGATTCCTTGAGCATCTGGAGGGATGTTGAGGTGTCCTGTTTGCCTCTCGCGTTGTCACTGCAGGACCTCACCCATGACTACCTCAATGGAGCACAGGTCCGGGAATGCATGATTAATGAGGCGGGATTGGGATGATACGGCCTAAAACATCCTTTTCCCCGCCCACTACCTCACTTAGTGCAAAACTGGGATGATTCCGCCCTTGATGCTCCAGAAACAACACTTTGACAACAGAAAGCACAGACCTTCCTTTGGATAAACCCAAACTCGTCTGTCCGAGGAGGCTGAAATGAACAGACATCTGAATTTGCTTTCTTTAGGAGCTGACATTTTGTCAAATGTACCCCTCAAGTTACAGTGAAAAGAATCACGCTGGATACAGTGAGTAACATTGTGCGCTGTTCCACAGTACGTGATACTGATGTCAGAGCAAATTGGGACTTAAAAATAACTCAGTAATGAATGAAACACAAGCATTTACTATTTAAATTCTATACGTCTTTTATCAATGTAACACACCTTCTCAGGATAAGTCAATGAAAAAATGTTAGATTGAGAACTTTTTGTGTCGTTACTTGGCCTAGCAGCGTGAGTGCCATCTCGTGCATGCCCTAGGTTGCCAATCCCTGTTGTAGAAGAAAGAGCCCAGCCTGTTCACCCTTCCCTGATAGATATAAACTCACCATCTGGTATCGACCCTGTAAATGTATTTCGTACCCTCTCCAGTGCCTCTGTGTCCTTTCTGTGATACGGAGACCAGGACGATACACAACATTCCTATTGTGGTCTAACCAAGATTCAATACAAATTTAGCACAACTTCTCCACTTGTAACAGCGACTTACGTGCCAACAGTTCTGATGACAGGTCACAGATCTTTAACTCTGTTTCTCTCTGACAGATGCTGCCAGGCTTGCTGAGTATTTCCAGCGGTTTCTGTGTTTATTTCAGATTTCCAGCATTCGCAGTGTTTTTCTGTTGTATGAGTGTTTGATTCACTGTCACTTCTCTTCTACCAATGCCCACCTTCTCTCTGACGGGATTTTAATTTATCTCTCCTACCATGTTCACATTCAGTGCTTTCTATTTCCTTCCTCGTGTTTGATCATGCATCTGCCAAAACTCACTTTCACATTTCCTTCCTCAGCATCTGTCCCCAGTTCCTTAGATTCCAAGTGAAATTCCACCTTCATTTTTCCGATCCACCCATGATTAGATGTATCTGAGACATTCAAAAGTCCCTCGAAGAGCTGTTTTCATCATATTCGGAGATCGACACCCAGTGCCATGTGCTGCCAAGTGCACGCTCTCGACCTCTCTCTTAAGCAGCGCCGACTCACTCTGTCTCAAAGCTGGTCCACAGTTTCATTTCAATTTTTCATCTCATTCGACCTTTTAAGAAAAGAACATTTTATCTTCCTTTCGGGTGTGAAGGAAGCTCCAACAACTCGCAAATACCAAGGTACTTCTCAATCCTTCCTCCCCATCGCTTTTCTTTGACTCCATCCCTACTTCGAATCTTACCTCTTGCCATGTATTAGAACCATAGAACCATAGAAATGTTACGGCACAGTAAGAGGCCATTCAGCCCATCGTGTCTGTAACGGCCAAAAGACAGAGAAAACAGAAACTAGCCGCTCATTTTTAATGCCACTTTCCAGCTCCTGGTCCGTTGCCTTGCAGGTTATAGTGCTTCAGATGCAGATCCAGGTACCGTTTAAATGAGTTGAGCATTTCAGCCTCAACCACTAACTTAGGCAGTGAATTCCAGACACACACCGTCTTCTGGGTAAAAGGTTTTTCCTCATGTCCCCTCTAATCCTTCTACCAATCACCTTAACTCTATTCCCCCTGGTAACGGAACCCTCAGCTAGGGGAAACAAGTCTTTCCTGTCCACCCTATCTAGGTCCCTCATAATTTTGTACACCTCAATAAGGTCACTCCCCAGCTCCTCTGTTCTAAGGAAAACAACCCCAGCCTATCCAATCTTTCCTCATAGCTGCAATTTTTAAGCCCTGGCAACATTCTTGTAAATCTTCTCTGTACTGTCTCCAGACCAATTATGGCCTTCCTGTAATGTGGTGACCAGATATGTACACAAAGTTCCAGCTGTGGCCTAACCAGCATTTTATACAATTCCAGCGTTACATCCCTGTTTTTGTATTCTATATCTTGTTCAATAAAGGAAAGGATGCTTACTTGACCATCTTGTCTACTGTCCTGCCACCTGCACTCCAAGGTCTCCCACTTCCTCTACCCCTCTCAATATCCTCTCATTTATTGAGTATTCCATAGCTTTGTTTGCCCTCCCCAAATGCATTACCTCACAGTTTTCTGGATTGAATTCCATTTGCCACTTCTCCACCCACTCAACCAAACCATTGATATCATTCTGGAGACAACAGCTATCCTCTTCACCATCAACTACACGGCCAATTTTTCTGTCATCTGCAAATCTCCCAATCATGCCTCCCACATTTAAATCAAAATCATTAAAATACTGCAAGGGCCCCAACACTGAGCCCTGTGGAACACCACTGGAAACTGTTTTCCATTTGCAAAAACATCCATCAACTATTACCCTTTGTTTCCTGTCGCTGAGCCAATTTTGGATCCAACTTTCCACCTTCCCCTATGTCCCATGGAAACTCACTTTCCTGATCATGTGGGACGTTGTCAAATGTCTTACTAAAATCCATGTAGACAACATCCACTGCACTATCCTCATCAATCCTCTTTGTTACTTCCTCAAAAAATTCTGTTAAGTTGGTAAGACACGATCCTCCCCTAACAAAACCACGCTGACTGTCCCTGATCAGCCTGTACCTTTCTAACAATTTTCCCACCACTGAAGTCAGGAGATACCAGCCTATAATTTTCTGGCCTACCTCTCACACCCTTTTTAAATATTGGTTCCTCCAATCCTCTGACCTCACCTGTATCTAGTGAGGATTGGAAGAGAATCCTCAGAGCATCCTCAATTTCCTCCCCTGCTTCCTTTAATAACCTGGGATACAATCAATCTGACCCTGGTGATTTATCCACCTTCAGAGATGTCAGTCCCTCCAGTACTTCCTCAGATTCTATGCTTATTGTATCTAATATTTCACACTCCTCCTCTTTAACTAGAATGTCTGCATCATCCCTCTCCTTAGTGAAGACAGAGACAAAGTACTCATTGAGAACCCTGCCCACATCTTTTGCATCAGATCACAAGTTACCATGTACATCTCTGGTAGGCCCTACCCTTTCCTTAGTTATTCTCTCGCTCTTAATGTACTGGTAAAAACATCTTTGGGTTTTCTTTGATTTTACCTGCCAATATTTTTTTGTATTCTCTCTTTGCTTTCCTAATTTCCTTTTTTACTTCACCCTGTACTTTCTATACTCTTTGAATACATGATGCCCTCCAACCTCCTCCCCTCCAAACAACCAGTTCTGATCAAAGATCACAGACCTGAAACTTTGACTCTGTTTCACTCCCCACAGATGCTGCCAGACCTGCTGAGCATTTCCAGCATTTTCCGTTTTTATTTCTGTTACAGACTTGGGACGGTGGTTTAATTTAAGCAGCCCTGATTTCTCCTCTCACTACGAGTCTGTAAACAGAAAGGTGTTTTTGATTTCTGATTTCCCCCTTTATAAGTGGAGGCATAGTTTCCCCAACCCTTCAGCTTGGAGTGATCCAAGCCCCTGTTAATAACCCTACAGCAAACTCATGATAAGGTAAAATAAAAGGGTTGGTTTATTTCACACACACACAAAATGGGGGAAAGGGGTTTTGCAACGTCTGCCCCTTTTTGCACTCGTGCAATAAAAGTAGGATAAGGGAAAGAAAGAGGTAAAGGCAAGACCACAATAAAAATAAGAGTTATGGTTTCACATGAATCCAGAGTCCAGAATCAAAAGTCCAGTGGCATAATCCTTCAGAGGTTAGCCGGCTGATGCTGTTGCAGGGTGATCTGGCTTTCCAGAAATGAGGACCTCCACGATGGGAGAAGGCATGTAGAGATGAATGAGTCTTATAGGCACTGATACAGGAGTTCCAATGTTCCAGTAGTTCACGGTGTAGATAAGGGCCAGGCAATGTACCTGGACAGAGCTCTTTCTGCTGCCACTTGCCTGAGTTCAGTTCTACATGGCAATATTACAGGTTCCAACAGCTTGGGGGAGGTCATGTGACATACCTCCTACTTCTTCTCCTGGGTGTTGGACAAAGGATGTGTTTTTCTAGGCCTGGAATCTTGAGGTGTTTAATAGGGGAGTCAGGGTCCCTTTTGTCCTTTGCAGATATACCGTCTCCATTGTCCAGTGCTCTGCTTTAGAAATGTAAAGGGTGTTGGTGCATTTTGGAATTTACAGTTATGGGGGCTTTAGCACCTCATTAAAGGGAATAAGGTCCCAGCTGGTATCTGAAGGTTAGAAATTCCTCTGGTATGAATCATGGCTAGTCAGGGTAAAGCCTTGGCCCCTGTTAAAAATAAAATAGTAATTTTATAAAGTAGCCACATTGATGTAGGTATATATATTCCTTCCTGTCTTCTGGCTGGGACACTTCAAAAGTACTTCCTTGATTGTGATGCTCTTTGTGAGGCCCTGCGATTGTGAAATGCAAATAGAAATGCAAATATTTTCTTTCTTGGAAGCGCGCGCTACATACGTATTTAGTATAATATAGATGTGTATCGGTAATCATCTGCTCCTCCATGGTATGACTTAGACTATCTACCACTGATTTTCGATAGAGGCACATGGGCAGAAAACATAAGGAAAATGTGAAGTAAGAGAGAGGGGGCATGAGCCAAGGGTGGGGAAGATCCAGGAATGTGGATACCCAGGGGTGTGGGGACCAGGGACAAGGGCAACATCCTGCATTCTGATGCATTTGGGATCATTTTTTTTATTTCAGTCATTTAATGGTATTTTCTTTTAATTCATTCCTGGAATGTGGGCGTCGCTGGCTGGGCCAGCATTTGTTGCCCATCCCTAATTGCCCCTTGAGAAGGTGGTGGTGAGCCGCCTTCTTGAACCGCTGCAGTCCATGTGGTTTGATACGCCCGAGCAGCAGTTTCTGTGGGATCGAAGCTGTTTAATATTAAATTAATTTCACGTCCAGAAAATAATATAGCCCACTATGACTCATACTTAAATCATACTTTCATCAACAATCATTCCAGAAATCAATGAACAAAGGTTTTTTTTTAAATTCTTGAACTTCAAGCAAGGTGCCCTGCTCTGAGCATTTTCTCCCCTCACACTGTTTATAATTTGTTTTCTTCACCGTCATTTGGATCATCAGTCACAATCCTGCAGCCACCAGTCAATGGAACTGAAAACTCAGCTGGGAGCATAAAAGACAGCCAGTTTGCTGACTGCGGTTTCACACCACTGAGAGAAATTACGTTTCTAGACCTTTCTGTTTTCATTTCTGCATTGTTGCAGAGTTAGAAAGATTAGGGGGATTAGATGTGGAGTTTAATGCAGATAATTGAGGAGAAGGAACAGTGAGCCCTTGTGTTGTATCTGCCTGCTTACAGTCTATTGTTGTCTCTGGATGTGCACAGTTCTTCTGAGGCATATCTCATTAGCTGTGATGGATGCCACTTGGCTGAGCTGTTAAGAGTGGTCCTCAACAGCAAAGACTCAGGGATCGTATTTACTGAGATTCTGTGCTGAATCATTCCTGCAGTAACTCACTCCTCAAAACAGACACAATGAGCTACACTGACAATTCAGTCAGGTAAAATCACAAGTGCCTTGTGCTGCTTAAACTTCTCTGATGATGGATCCTGCCTCATCTGGATAATTGGAGGCACGAGGTGAAGGACACTAGATAAATGCTATACTTTCATCCTTTTAGCTGAAAGGGTACAGGAAAGGGAATGGAGAGAGAATTGGGAAAAGGGCAAATCAGCAATAAAATAAAGGCCATGCATGTGTGTTGCACCATCCCAAACAACCCATGAAGCACTTCTGAAGAGTTGTTACTATTCTAATGTGGGAATTGTAGCAGCCAATTTGCACACAGCAAGTTCCCTCAAAAAGTAATGTGATAATGCCCAGGTGATCTTCTTTAGCAATGTTATTTGAGGAATCAGCGTTGGTCAGGACACAGGGGAGAACTCTCCTGCTCTCCCTTGAAATAATATCCGTGAGTTTTTTTTAGTGTCCAACCGAGAGAACAGACAGGGACCTGATTTAACATCTTATTAGAAAGATGGTACCTCTGACAGTGCAGCAATCCTGCAGTCCTGTACTGGAGTGTCAGCTTCTACTTTTGTTTTCAAGTCTCTGGAGCTGAGGGTTAAATTCATATCTTTCTGACTCAGAGGCTAGAGTGCAACCAACTGAGACGTAGCTAGCACTCAATACAAAGACATAACTTATGAAAAGAGATCACAGTCAGCTAAATGATGTATGGGGTTACCAACCTCACTGATTGACCAGGAGTCTCCAGTAATTGAAGAATAATCTCGAGGACACTGCTCTGGGGAACCCAGGAGAAAACAAAATCACGGAGCAATTAAAAAATCATTCTCTTCATTTTATTTGAACGCTTTATTAGTTCTAAGAATATTGGAGATGAAAAATTGCTGTTTGATCAAAGGTAGCAGTTGGGGGCGGGAGTTCATGTGATGAAACCTTCAGGAACTCATCCAACCAGAGTAGGCAGCTCTAGTGATATAACAAACGCTTGAACAGGAATCTGGAAATGGGTTAATGTACCACTGACAATTTTCCGATAAGCGTGCAATGTATCTCCCTCAGTGTTGTGTTGGGGTTACTGAGAGATCAGTTAAGGTACATAAAGCCTGTATTATTCGATCCTAGGAACAGTCTGAGGGCTAAGATCAGCCAGAACCAGATTGTGGAAGGCGTTCCATTAGCACTGCTCAATTATCAGTGAGTCATAGCTCTATCCTCCACTGTCGCCCACCCAACATCTCACCAGTTATAAACTCCTTTCCCTCTTGTCAGTTTCAAGGCCCTGAGATGTTGTTTACACATGGCCTGTTCCAGATATCTAACTCTGATTTTCTTCCTTCCAATGACTTTTTCCCCAGAAGGAGCTGGCTCTTGCAAGATTACAACTCTACAGATGTAGCTACTTTCCCAGTATCTTACCTAAGTGGCCACATATGTGAGCCTTGTCAACAAGCTATTTGTGCTTGAATGGGGGTGGGAGGGGGTTGGGGGATGGTGCACAGGGGGATGGTGCAGAGGAGAGATTTCAGATTCATCACCGTTGAATCCAAGGCCAGGGAGAGATATCATGTTTATCCTGTTTCTCGGCCTCTTATCCCATCCCCACACACCCCCACCTTAACACCCCCCCCTCTCAATCATCCATGATATTCTTTCCCCTTTCATGACTCACCAATCAATTTACCAAACAATCACAGAAAGGCCCCAGTAAAATAATAATGCCCATTGTTGGCATCTGGTTACAAATATCGTCCAGTATATATGCAGCGTGTCTCATTAATATTAAGAGCAGCTACGATATAGTGCAGTGTTAGTTTGTGTGCACCCTACAGGTGATCCCACCACCGCTGTTAAACAGACCAGAAAGTACAAATTTTACTTTAACAGCATTGTGCAATATTGTTAATTTGACAAGAAAATATCCCATTGGTTATTTATAACACTGTGCAGACGATAACCCAGATTTTGGTGACTGCCTCAGCCTCATTAACATGTTCTGCACATTGCACCATATGGACACGGTAACAGTAAATTCATATTTGGGAGAAAGATTCAATACTTGCGACCCAGATAAACTGCACAAGATCTTTTCCATTCTGTAGAATGGAGAGTGTGAGAGGAGGACCCTGGGACAGATGGTCAGCAGCACCTAGAGGAGAATGTGTGTGGAGTACCACATGACAGGCAGTCAGCAGCACCTAGTACCTAACATCACAGGAGAAGAATAAGTTCATTGGTTGGTGAGAAACTGCTGTTAGGGAATATCATCAAGTAGCTGAAACTTAGAAACACACATTCTTTTTAACTTATATTTAAGTAAGAAATGTAAGTAATAGGGAAATAAAGTTAAGTCAAGGGCAGGTAAAATAAAGTTGCATAAGTAAACCAAAGTAAAAAAATGTTAATGCAAGTGAAGTAAATTGAAGCCATGGCAGGACAGCTTGGTTGTGTGGAATGTGTGTCCTGTAAGATGTGGGAAGTTGTGGATGTTACCAGTGACTGAGACGACCACTTATGCAGGAAGTGTCACCAGCTGCAGAATATTGAGCTCCAGGTTTCGGAGCTTGAGCAGCGGCTGGAGTCACTGTGGCGCGTCCGCAAGGCTGAGAGCTATGTGGATAGCATGTTCAGAGAGGTGGTCACACCACAGCTTAGGAGTCTGGAGGCAGAAAGGGAATGGGTGACCAAGAAAATTAAGTAAGTAGTGCAGGAGTCCCCTGTCTCCCGCTCACCAATCAGTTTTCAGTTTTGGATACCAGTGAGGGTGTTGGTTCATTGGAGGATTGCAGTCAGAGCCAAGTTTGTGGCACAACGAGTGGCTCAGCTTTACAGGAGGGGAGAAAGAAGAGAAGAAGAGCAGTCGTAATAGGGGATTCATTGGTTAGGGAGCAGACAGGCATTTCTGTGGCCGTAGACATGACGCCAGGATGGTATGTTGCCTCCCTGGTGCCAGGGTCAGGGATGTCACAGAGTGGCTACAGGACATTCTAATGGGGCAGGATGATCAGCCAGAGGTCAGGGTCCACATTGGTACCAATAACTTAGGGAGGGAAGGGGATAAGGTCCTGCAAGCAGACTTTAGGGAGCTAGGAAGGAGATTGAAAAAGCAGGACCTCTATGGCAGTAATCTCAGGATTACTCCCAGTCCCATGTGCAAGCAAGTATTGAAATAGGAGAATTGAGCAAATAAACACGTGGCTGGAAAGCTGGCGTAGGAGGGAGGGCATCAGATTTCTGGGGCATTGGGACCGGTTCTGGGGAAGTTGGGACCTGTACAAGCTACACCTGAACAGGACTGGGACAAATATCCTCATAGAGAGATTTGCTGGTGTTGTTTGGGGGGGGGGGGGGGGGGGGGGGGGGGGGGGCAGGGGGGAAGAGGGATGGTGGTTTAAACTAGGTTGGCAGGGGGATGGGAACTTGAGGGAAAATTCAAAGCAGGGAACGGGAGATGGAGAATTAGTGAGTGACTCTGAAAGACAGAAGAAGCACAGGTTGAAAAGTGCGCAGCACAGGAATTTGGCAGTGTTATAAGGTGTATGTGTAAATGCAAGGAGTATAACAAATAAAGCTGATGAGCTGAGGGCACAGATATACACATGGCAGCATGATATCGCTGCTATAACGGAAACCTGGATTAAGGAAGGGCAAAAATGGCAACTCAGTATCCCTGGATATAGAGTTTTCAGGCAGGATAGGGAGGGGGATAAAAAAGAAGGGATTGTAGCATTATTGGTTAAAGAATAAATTACAGCTGTGAGGAGGGATGATATACTAAAAGAAGCATCAGATGAGGCCATGCAGGTTGAGCTCAGAAATAAAAAAGGGGGCAGCCACACTGCAAGGAGTGTAATAAACACCCCCAAATAGTGGAAGAGAGTTAGAAGAGGAAATATGTAGGCAAAGTGCAAAATCAATAGGGTAGTAATAGGTGGGGACCTCAACTACCCTAATAATCAATTGCGATACGAACAGTATGAAGGGCAGAGTGGGCACAAAGTTCTTGAGCTGCATTCAAGAGAACATTTTTAGCCAGCACGTAACAAGCCCAATGAGAGGGGTCGCAATTCTTGATTTAGTCTTAGGAAATGAACTAGGGCAAGTGGATGAAGTAGCTGTGGGGGACCATTTTGGAGATAGTGACCATAATATTCGAGTTAAAGAGGAGTGTGAAATATTAGATACAATAAGCATAGTGAAAGAGGGAATACTGGAGAGACTGGCATCCTTAAATCACCAGAGCCAGATGGATTGTATCCCAGGCTATTGAAAGAAGCTGGAGAGGAAATAACGGATGCTCTGAGGATCATTTTCCAATCCTCACTAGGTACAGATCTGGTCACCACATTACAGGAAGGACATCATTGGCCTGGAGACAGTTAAGTGGAGATTTACAAGAATGTTGCCAGGGTTTGAAAATTGAGGCTATGAGGAAAGATTGGATAGGCTGGGGTTGTTTTCCTTGAAACTGAGGAGGCTGAGGGGTGTCCTAACTGAGGTGTTCAAAATTGAGGAGCCTAGATAGGGTGGACAGGAAAGATGTGTTTCCCCTATCTGAGGGGTCAATTCTCAGGGGGTTTGGATTTAAGGTGATGGGTAGAAGGATTAGAGGGGACATGAGGAAACACTTTTCCATGCAGAGGCGAGTCGGGGTCTGGAATTCACTGCCTAAATTGGTGGTTGAGACTGCAACATTCAACTCATTTAAAAGGTACCTGGATCTGCATCTGAAGTGTTATAAACTGCAAGGTTATGGACCAGGTGCTGGAAAGTGGCTATTTTCTTTTTTCTCTTTTTGGCTGGCACAGATACAATGGGCTGAATGGCCTCTTTCTGCACTGTAATGTTTCTGTGGTTCTAAGAAGAATTTCTTCTGCCTTGGTGCATGATATTATTCAATATAATTATTTCATTCAAGGGGTGTAATTGGATTCTAATTTATCAGTAATCTCACAGGATAGAGAGAACAAATGACTCCTGAGCAACAAAATGGAATGATTGAACAAAAGTGTCTTCACTGTCCGTGAGAAGCTTTGGAGCCTTCAGGTGTCTCTGTTCAACACAACTTTTAAGAGGCCAGAGGCCAAAAACTGAGTGGTTCACAATTGTATCTGTGTTTTTTTGATCAATTGGTTCTCAAATTGCAGGGGTTTTGCTTAACATTTTCCAAGCAAGATCACTCTCCTGACAGTTGCTGTGCTGCTGTTGACCTTCAGGGAGCTTCGGTTTACTGGTGGGCTTTTAAAAACAATCGGAGCCACAAAAATGTCCAAAAGTCGGAAGCAGCAGCACAGCAACTCTGTGAAATTGACACCATGTTGAAGCATCTAAAGTGGGATAGTTGCTTCTCACAACAATATTTTTACCATACCTCAAAAAACTCATTAAAAGCACCAAGATAGAGCAGGAGTAATAAGTCAGTAGACAAAAGGACAAGGTTGAAGCCAATGAAAAAGACTCTTGGGAATCATGTACAGTGTAGAACAAGTTACTAATTCACCATGAGCCAATTTCCACTACTATCCTGGCAATCTCACCCCACAAATCACAGTAAACCTTCATTAGCAACAAAATAAACAGAACTCCAGCCATGATTCTACTCTCCGTTCACGAGATAATTATGGGTGACAGAGGCCATCTAACCCATCTCATCCATCCCAGAATGACATATGAACATTTGTATTACAAGTGGGAGTAGGCTATTCGACCCCTTGAGCCTGCGCTGCCAGTTGATAACATTGTCTACATTATACCAGTGATTACAACTCAAAAGTATTGAATTGGCTGTAAAGCGATTTGGGACATTGCGAAAGGTGCTATATAAATGTAGGCTCCACCTTTCTTTCATTACACCTGCAGGCAGTAGGCAGCGTGACTGTAGTGATGGTGAAATTGGAAGCCCAATGCTGAGTGGCTAAGGATAATTAATCACAGAGCAATCTATTGATGTTAGGAAAGTGGATACAAAGAAATCGCTACATTTACAAAACAATTCAATTCTGTAGCTAACTTCCCCCCCAACCCCTCCTTCAATCACCCCTGTAACGCCCCTTCCAAACCCCCCTCAAGCCTCCCCCAACCGCCACTCCAACCTCCTCCTAACCCCCCTCTAACCTTCCCCCAATCTGCATTCAAACCACCCCGCCGCCAACATCACTCCCCATTCCCCCTAACCCCCCACTCCAACCTCCCCCCCAAATCCCCTCCAACCTTGCCCCACAACCTTCCCCCACCCCATAACCCCACTCCACCCTCCCCGCTGAACTCCTTCTTCACACACAGACACACACACACACACACACACACACACACACAAAAACCAACCATCCGATTGGTTCTAAAACTGCAGGGATTTCACTGACCATTTTCCAAGCAAGGTCACTCTCCTGACAGTTGCTGCACTGCTGCTGACCTTTGGGCAGCTTCGGTTTTCTGGCGGGCTTTTCAAAAAGACCAAATCGGAGCCACGAAGCTGCCCGAAGGTCGGGAGCAGCAGCGCAACAACTCAATGAAATTGAATTGGATTTGAGCCTACAGCCCGGTTCCACACCAAGATATAAAGCCAGATTTTCACCCTTGGGACTCCAGTGGAATACTGAGTGGGCACTGCACTGTCCGAGGTGCCGTTTCTCTGATAAGACATGAAGCTGAGGCCCTGCCTGTCCTCTTAGGTGGTCACAGGTGATCCCGTGACATTATTCCAAAAGAAAAGCAGCAGAGTTCTCCCTGGTGTCTTGGCCAACATCACTATAGGAGCTCCTCTGGTCCTTATCCGATTGCCGTTTGTGGGAGCTTGCTGTGTACGAATTGGCTGCCACGTTTCCTACATTGTAAAGTGACCATCCTTTAAAAGAAACTCCACTGGCCGTAAAGCACTTTGATCGGGGGAGTTGGGAAAATTCCCGGCTCAGCCCACCCACCTCAGGGAGGAAATACCCGCTACGGTGGGATTTTCACTCTGTGGCGGGGGAGGTGTGGTGGGGGCTGCAGTTGGCCCAGCTGACCCGGAAAAGGTTGGGAGTCGGCCACGGGGCTGCCGGATGTGGAGGCGGGCTGTGGGACAGGCCCAACTCAGTTCTGTCGGATTTATAGCGAAAACAGAAAAGCACTTCAACCCTCGCCTCTCACACTCCCTTATCCCCCACACACTCCCCATTCCCTAGCCATGCCACTTCATGCACCCACACCCATCCCCTGTGGCCCACCATGCCCCCATGCCAAGCGATGGCACTTCCATGTCCATTTACTAACTAAACACTGTATAGAACCAGTGAACTATACACTATAACTATACACTGTAACTGTACACTGTAACTATACACTGTATAGAACCAGTGAACCCCATACTGAGAGTAGGATATGTTTAAAAGAAACTCTAAAAAGAACCAGTCACCCTAGGTAACTTTTCACTTCCCATAAATTAAAGCCCAATAAAAGTGTTAGCCATCTAGGCCCTTTAAATCATCAATAGCAGAAACTGCAAGTACTTGAAACTTCACAGGTTTATACAAGGGAAATTACAGAATCTTTGCTGTGCAGAGGGAGGCCATTCAGCCCATCAAATCTCCACTGGCTCTTTGAAAGAGCATTCTATCCAGCCGCACTCCCCTGCCTTATTCCCATAACAGTGCACACTCTCACTTTTCAGATAGCAATCCAATTCCCTTTTGAATACCTCGATCGAACCTGCCTCCACCAGCCTCTCAGGAAATTCATTCCAGACTCTAATCACCTACTGGGTGAAAAACTTTTTTCTCACATCACTTTTACTCCTTTTGCCAATTATTTTGAATCTGTGCCCTCTAGTTCTTGATGCTTTCTTGAGTGGGGACAGTTTCTCACTATTTGCCCTGTCCATACCCCTCAGGATCTTGAATGCTTCTTTCAAGTCTCCTCCCAGTCTTCTTTTCTCCAAGGAAAACAGTCTCAATCTCTCCAGTCTATTCTCATAGCTACAGTTCTTCATCCCGGGAATCTTTCTTGTGAATCTCAGCTGCACTCTCTCCAATGCTACGCTTCCTTCCTCAAGTATGGTGCCCAGAACTGGATGTAGTACTCCAGATGAGACCTATCTAGTGTCTTATGCAAGTTCAACCTCCTTACCCTTGATAAGAACCTGCCTTGTTCCCTCTTGAAATTTTATAATATTTCTTGTTCAATCATCTTGCTGGTTCCACACACTTGCCACCAAATGTGGCCTCACTCCCCATGACCAATAGAGTGTTTTCTACCTGTCCAATAACTAGGGAATATGTAGCAAACTCAGATAACAAAAAAACAGAAAACTCTTGTTATTTTATCAGAGTGAATATTGACATCCCAGTTTTAGCCAATGAATAGGGTGCCACTTGCAATTTTAATTAATGTCAGAGCTCAGCAAGGCTCTGACCGCTCACAACCTTCCGAGTGTCAGTGGCCTCAACTATCACAGCGTCCGATAGCTGGTCAGATGTGCATGTGTAATGCTTGTACCAGGTTGCAACCCCAAATCTAATCAGAAGTGCATACCCACCGAGGCAATAGAATCTGCCCTGTTGGGGATTGCAGGGCATTGACATGACGCTGCACCCTCTGAGGTCACCCTCCTCCTCCGAGGTGGACGAGTATCCCCTGGAGACAACAGCTCTCTGTTGCAGTGTTTGACCTGCAAGGGAGAGCAAAATGATCAGCCCTCCTGACCCCTCCAGTCAGGAGCCCACGCAGACAGCCGCAGCTCACGTCGATGTCAATATATTGGAGAACGCAGAAACTCCAATCCTCAATGGCATGCATGTGACACAGGGGTGCTCTGGAGTGACTTTGCAAGTCTTGACAGAGTCACAGCCATTCCTTGCCAAGGAGATGCTACAGCCTCCACTTGACATACTGGGTTCTCCTTCTGCACCGTCCCCACCCTCACACACACCCACTTGCTGCCCCTCAAAGGGAACTGAGGTTCCTCATTCACTCTTGCAGGATGGAGAATGTTGTTGACCCACTTGAGGCACTGCAGCAAGGTTATCTGGACAACGTAGATGCTGACCTCCTCCGTTGCTCCTGCTCAGGTTTGCTTAGTTAGGTGGGGAGTTCTCCTCTGTACCTGGGGAAGAGGATCTCTGCCTTGCCCGAGTAGGCTCGAGGAGAACAGGTAGGGAACCATCACTGAGCCGTGTTCAGCCATTCCCATGTGGGTTTCCACCTCGACTTCCCTGTGAGGATCACTGGCTGCTGGCGGGTTCGCTGGCTGGTGGTGGGTTCGCTGGATGCTGGTGGGTTCACTGGCTGCTGGCGAGTTCACTGGCTGCTGGTGTGTTCACTGGCTGCTGGTGAGTTTGCTGGCTGCTGGCAGGTTCACCGGCTGCTGGTGGGTTCACTGGCTGCTGGTGTGTTCGCTGGCTGGTGGTGGGTTGACTGGATGCTGGCAGGTTCGCCGGCTGCTGGTGGGTTCACTGGCTGCTGGTGGGTTCACTGGCTGCTGATGGGTTCACTGGCTGCTGGTGGGTTCACTGGCTGCTGATGGGTTCACTGGCTGCTGGTGGGTTCACTGGCTGCTGATGGGTTCGCTGGCTGGTGGTGGGTTCACTGGCTGCTGGTGGGTTTGCCGGCTGCTGGTGGGTTCACTGGATGCTGGTGGGTTCACTGGTTGGTGGTGGGTTCGCCGGCTGCTGGTGGGTTCGCTGGCTGGTGGTGGGTTCGCCGGCTGCCAGATTCTTGCAAGCCAGTGGTTATTTCACGACTCGGGTTGTAGTGGCCCTTTAAACATCACCAGCACTTCTTCCAGCATCAGGTGACGGTGCAGCCCCCACCTCAAGGCCCACCTCTGGAAGCTGAGCGCTCAGTGACCCCTCTTGCTGGCCATTAATTGGCAGCCTGGCATAAGATCGCACTGTGAACAGTGGTCAGAGCGGGAGGGTCTTTTCCACTCGGTTCCGGTTCCACTTCTACATCCCTTCCACGTCTCAAAAAAAAATCCCTGCTAGAGTCTCCAAGCCCAATATCCAAACCACAGCAAACAGAGTATCCCGACTATGGCTGGATTATTTCTCCAGTTAAGTGCAGTGAGTGGAGGATAGTTACATAATGCAAATTATATCTGTAAAATCAATCTGAATCACTTACAAGAAGTGCAGGTAAATGGGGGAAATTAGTTAATCATGTCTATTCTGGCCCGGGTATTATGGTGTCATTATACGTAGCTATGCTATATTTCAGCTCAGAGTTATATAACATGCCCTACAAGATATTGCTCAATTTCAGAAGGCAATCAAACGAACACTTCACTAGACTGTGGATTAGGTGATAGACTGCAGAACAGATTTATTGAGCAGTAAATTGATAGGACTGATAACTGTAGATTTACATTAGCTATGGATTTCACTAACACTCCTCAGACTGTGGAAGCTAACACCTGCGCCTGCTGCACTAAATTGTACCGTTAACTGGGCCAGGCACAGGATGAATATTAACCTTTACGTACGTGTTTGTTGCTGACTGTCCATGGAGTCTATCAAGCAATTTTTCATGTGTTTCTTGCTTTAGGTGGATTATTCAATTTTAAGCAAGCAGGCTGAGAAATACCTTTCAAACAAAAATAACTGGGTCAAAGCAAGTTTAAATGACAAGCCTCTTAAACTCAGAAAGCCTTGTTTTGACATCTCTTTCCTTTACTGTCTGAAGGAAGAATTATCCAAAAGTTACCTTGGCTGACTGATCACTTTTAAAAAATTCTTTCATGGGATGTGGGCATCGCTGGCTGGGCCAGTGTTTATTGCCCATCCCTAATTCCCTTGAGAAGGTGGTGGGTGAGCTGCCTTCTTGAACCGCTGCAGTCCATGTGGTGTAGGTACACCCACAGTGTTGTTAGGGAGGAAGTTCCAGGATTTTGACCCAGCGGCAATGAAGGAACGGTGATATATTTCCAAGTCAGGATGGTGAGTGGCTGGGAGGGGAACTTGCAGGTGATGATGTTCCCACGTGTCTGCTGCCTTTGTCCTTCTAGGTGGTAGAAATCGTGGGTTTTGAAAATGCTGTCAAAGGAGGCTTGGCAAGTTGCATCCTGTATGTGTTACAATCCCAGTGAGGATTCGTAAACCAAAAGAACCAAATTTTCCAAATGAAGAGATTACCAAACACATTTCACTTTTTGTAGTTTTCACTTTGACATCAATTGCATTCAACATAAATTAAATATAAATTAACAGGCAAATCATGGTCGGCACAACTATAAATTACACATGGAATAGCACATACAATAAAGATAGATCTCACGGGTCTACTAGGCAGTCTATCCCACCTGTGCGGCACTACTTCCAGCCACAACATTCTTCCAAGCTTGGATCATCCTCAAGCTGAATTTCTAACCCCTTTCCTTCAAGGACTCAGCCCAATCTCCGCAGGCAGTGGCTTCCACATAAAGAGGGTTTCACCCATGCAATCCTCTACAAAATGATGTACTTCCTTCCAGAAACCTCACAGCTTCCATCAGTTGTGGTAGCGTGGATCTATCAAAACCCACCCTTACCTCGAATGGTATGGTTGATTCTGGACATTCAATCACTCAGAAGTGAAGAAACAGTAGCAGTAGCTCTGAACATGCTTTCTGACTTCTGAGAAATCCAGCTCTCTGACTCAGCTTACTGACCGCCACCTCTATCCAGCTCTTCTCCTTTCTCTTTGTCCTCCTGCCACATAGCTTTCGTATTTTAACTTCCTTTTTTCTTATTCACTCATGGGATGTGGGTATCGCTGCCTGGACGAGCATTTATTGCCCATCCCTAATTAGCCTTGTTCAAAGGGCATTATCTTTTTAAGAGCCAACCACATTGCTGTGGGTCTGGAGTCACATATAGCCCAGAGAGGTAGGACAGCAGATTTCCTTCCCTAAAGGACATTAGTGAACCTGATGGGTTTAATATGCAATGGTTTTGTGATCATCATCAGACTTTTAATTCTAGGTTTTTACTGAATTCAGATTTCACCATCTGCCGTGATGGGATTGGAATCCTGGTCCCCAGAATATTACCCTGGGTTTCTAGCTGTCGGTGCTGCTTCCAGGTCAAGGGTCATAAGGTCACATGGATGAGTATATCTTCTTATCTAAAAATTATAATTGATCCCTTTACAAGTGATACAAACTCTAAAAAGTCCTTTTCAACCATTTTCCAAAACTAGTACCTATTCCCCAAACATTTAAAGAAATTACCAATTTTCCTTCCTGTTACTGCTTCTAGGTCAAAGGCCATCATAAGAGGGTACATGTTGCTGCCATTGAGTACTAATGGTGAGGGAGTAAGTATTTAAGATTTAAGGTGGTGGATGGGCTGCCAATCAAATGGGCTGATTAAAATTGGGGATGTTCAAGAGACCAGAATTAGAGGAGCACAGATGTCTCCAAGTAGTGGGGATTGGAGGAGATTACAGACATTGGGAGGAATGAGGGCATGGAGGGATTTGAAAGGATATGAATTTTAAAATCACGATGTTCTTGATGGGAGCCAATGTAGATCAGTGAGCACAGGGGCAATAGGGGAATGGAACGTGTTGTGTGTTAAGTCTACTTTGTATCATCAGCAAAGTGTTGTTGACAGTGCTATCAAGTGGCACTTACACATCAGTAATCTGCTTACCGGTGCTCAGTTTGAGTTCCACCCGGGCCACTCAGTTCCAGACCTCTTTAAATCTTCAGTCCAAATGTGGGTGAGAGCTAGAGGTGAGGAGAGAGTGACTGTCCTCGACATCAAGGTAGCATTTAACCGAGTATGGCACCAAGGAATCCTAGCAAAATTGCTGTCAATGGGGTGTGTGTGTGTTGCTGGCAAGGCCAGCATTTATTTCTCATTCCTATTTTCTTTTGAGAAGTTGGTGGTGAGCGGCCGGGTTGGACCACTGCAGACTATCTGGTGTAGGTACACCCACATTCCTGTTCAGGAGGGAGTTTCACTGTGTAGCATGCATGTAATCCCATATTGTAGCTTCATCAGTTTGGCACCTTATTTTTTGGTATGCCTATTGCTGCTTCTGGCAGGCCCTCCTGCACTCCTCATTGAACCAGGGCTGATCCCCTTGTTTGAAGGTAATGCTAGAGAAAGGAATATGCTGGCCATGAAGTCACAGATTGTGGCTGAATACAATTCTGTTGCTGCTGATGGCCCACAGCGCCTCATGAATGCCCAGTTTTGAGCAGTTAGATAAGTCCTGAATCTATCCCATTTAGTATAGTGGGAGCACCAGGCAACATGATGGAGAATGTGAAGATGGACTTCATCTTTACAAGGACTGTGGTCACTCCTACCAATACTCTCATGGACAAGTGCACCTGAGACAGGTAGATTGCTAATGATGAGGACAAGCAGGTTTTGTTGGTTCTGTCACTGGTCAGCCTAGCAGATATGTCCTTCAGGACTCAGTCAGCCTGGTCAGTAGTGTTGCTACCGAGCCACTCTTAGTGATGGACATTGAAGTCCCCACCCAGAGTACATTCTGTGCCCTTGCCACCCTCAGTGCTTCTTTCAAATGGTGTTCAACATGGAGGAGCATTGAATCATCAGCCAAGAGAGGGCAGTAAGGTGGTAATCAGCAGGATGTTTCCTTGTCCATGCTTGGCCTGATGCCATGAGACTTCATGGGGTCGGGGGTCAATGTTGAGGACTCTCAGGGCCACTCACTTCCTACTGTATCATGCTGCCACCTCTGGTGGATCTGTCCTGCCAGTGGGACATGATGGTGGTGCCTGGGACATTGTCTGCAAGATATAATTCTGGGAGTATAACTGGGTCAGGCTGTTGCTTGCAAGCCCCAAGATATTAGTAAGAAGGCTTTGCAGGGTCAACTGGGCAGGCTGTATCTTTGTTGTTTCCATTGGTTTTATTCTTAATTCAACCTTTTCATAGTGTTCTTTTAATTGGCAAACTTGTCAACCACATTGCTGTGGGTCTGGATTCACATGTAGGCCAGACCAGGTGAGGACAGCAGATTTCCCTCCCTAAAGGGCATTAGTGAACCTGATGGGTTTCTCCCCCAACAATGGTTTCATTGCCATCATTGAACTTTTATCCAATTCAATTTCCACCATCCGCTATGGTGGGATTCGAACACAGGTCCCTGGATTACTAGTCTGGTGACAATACCACTATGCCAGTGCCAAGGCCGCCACAAAAAGAAGAATGACACACTTACATTCATGACATCTCAAAGCGCTTTTTAACCAACAATAGAGCACATTCGAAATGTCGTCATTAAAATGCAGCAGTCAATTTGTGCACAGTAAACTCCCTCTCTCCCAATGAGACAACAATTGTGTGTTCTGTTTTTGGTGATGTAGGTTGGTGGATTTACATTGACCAGGACAATGGGGAGAGCTCTCCTGCTCTTCTTTGAGTTGGTGTCATAGGACCTTTCACATCTTTCTGAGAGGGCAGACAGGGCCTCAGTTTAACATTTCATCTGAAAACCAATACCCATGACAGTGTAGCACTCCCATGGAGTGTCCTCAATATTCTGCTTAAGTCTCTGGTGTGGGTGTTGAACCCACAAGCAGCTGATTCAGAGGTACAAGTGCTACCTCTGAGTCATGTTGACATGATGAGCTGAATCAAGAGGCAGCAATTTGCTGACACTAGCCTGGCGTTTCTGATTGGTGCTATTTTAAGGCCTGTATTAACCACTGGTTTAAAGTTATGGCGATTGGAATATCAAGGGCATCAATAACGTGTTTTTAAACCCTGCAAGTTCTTGGAGGAAGGTAAGACCTTGGGCCAAAAATGCTCTGGTGAAACTTTCCAATTTATGAAAACAGTGTAAATGTAGAAAATAAAATATGGAAGCATTGCAATTGTGATTCTAACTTGTCAAATAATAAAAAGTCTCTTTCTAAATGCTTCTTCAGTAAGATTTTATTATCCAAAGTTAACTGGCATTAAAGATCTATTAAAGCAAAGAGTTCCCAGGCTGCATCCCCAGTCTGTGCTGGGCAAGTGAATCTCAGTCAGGATAGTGGAGTGAGTCTCATCAGCCATGGGTACAAAAGAGGAGAAATGAAATCAGCTTGATTGTTTTTTTCCAGTGATCTCTGCTGGAAGATCTACCCTGCTGCAGATGTATCTGTCCATGACGATGTGAGTAAGATTGACCACTGCACAGACCTTATGGGAGATGAAGTTCTGGCTTCACATTAAAGATGCCTCCATTTATTTTGGGGTATGACCACTGTACTAACTGGGATAGATTCACAACAGCTGTGAAAGACGTCGGTGTGCTCGGATGATCCAGTGAGGGGAGGGGGTGGGGTTGGGGGGGGTGGTTGGTGGTTCGGGGAAGTCTGGGCATAATGATATGCAGATGTATTACACATAAGTTCCTCATGTCCGACGGTGGGAAATGCAGCCTGCCATTGACCCGCAAGGTGGACGATTGCAAGCATCGTAAAACTGCTTTTTGGCTTTCTTGCCATACTGTCCGTTCACACCACCGAACACACCCAATGCCAAGGGGCACAGGAAAATCCCCCCTGAGAGTCTGGGCCACAATAAGGCCAACTGACCTGGAGAGTCTGGGCGCAGTAAGGCCAACTGACCTGGAGAGTCCGGGCCGCAGTAAGGCCAACTGACCCGGAGAGTCTGGGCCACAGTAAGGCCAACTGACCCGGAGAGTCTGGGCCACAGTAAGGCCAACTGACCCGGAGAGTCTGAGCCACAGTAAGGCCGGATGACTCAGAGAGTCTGGGCTGCAGTAAGGCCAGTTGACCCTGGGAGTCTGTGAATCTGGACAGCAGTAAGGCCAGCTGACCCTGGGGGCAGAGTCATCCCAGATTTGCCCTAAACGTGATAGTGGGCATGAATAAACCCACCAGCTGCAATGATGGGTTTTCAGGCCGTATCATCCCATTCCCGACACGTCCCACCTCATTAATAATGCATGCACAGGAAACACGCCAGATCGCTGGCAGCCTCCGATTCACCTGCCCCACCGTCACCTCAGGCCTTCTGTAATCCGGGCACTATATTTAAAGGGTGCCCCTGCACAGAGCTCTCTCTCTCTCTAAAGAATCGAAAACTGCTGGAAAGTCATGGCCGCCAGAAATTAGCATCACCTCCCTGGGGGGCCTTCTGGGCACAATGGAGGTCTGACGTGAACCCCTCTACTCCCACTCTGGGCGAAGACCAGCAAGCAAGCTCACCAATCCAGCATGGGAGGCGGTGGTCAGCGCCAAAGCCCTGCAAAAGGGGACAGCCATCCACTAGCAAAAGAGGATGAATGATCTCCTCTGTTCCGCCAGAGTAAGTCACTCCTCTACGACAAAAACAAAAATACCTGGAAAATCTCAGCAGGTCTGACAGCATCTGCGGAGAGGAACACAGTTAACGTTTTGAGTCCGCAAGACTCATTGATTTTGCTTCAGATTTCCAACATCCGCAGTATTTTGCTTTTATCTTAAGTCACTCTTCTCATCACTCTCAACTCAGACACTCACAAGCCCTTCACACATCCAGAGGGATTTCACTCACTGCCAGTTCAAGGGAAATCACCACACCTTCATCTGCCCTGCGGATCGTGTCCTCATCCAGTTCATGGCACCACTCACCACCCACACAGTCCAGGCATCCTTCTCATCTGGCCTGGCAGGCATTCCTGCTTACACTCTCTCCATCTGTCTTCATGCAGGACAAGCTGGCACATAACAAGAGGGAGAGGCTGTGGACTGGTGGAGGAATGTCTGACATCAAGGTCCTCGCAGAATTTGAAAACAGAGCCATCCCGCTGGCTGGGATGATCTGGGCCATTCTTGCGCTGATGGTGAGGTCAATGGTGCACAACTAAGTGAGGATCCAGCAGTGCAACATCCATCAGACAGCTATACTGTGAGTGAGTTTCCCTGTTCCGCAGTCCCTGCCATGCACTAATTCTCTCTCTTTGCTTTCACAGCAACACCTGTGAAGCAGTCGAGGGGTCCATGAGCCAGGTCCTCCACTCAAGCCCCGAAGACACCTCGGAAGAAGAATCTGATAACGCCCTAATTGAAGACCTGTCACAGGGCTCATCCACACCCACACCCTCCACCAGCGCAGGGACACACACCTCGGTGGGACCTAATTCTAGAGTAGCCTGGGGATCACAATCTGGTGAGCACATCGCACTGTCTGACCCACAGCAGGCGGCGGGCAGGGACTTCCCAGGTTTCTGGCATTCGGAGGACAGCTGGAGGCCAGAAATCTGCTGAGTCTGAGTCAGATGACGAACCTCTGGACTCGGTCGTGTCACAGTTGCTGCAGCTGCATAGGCAAGCTCGGGAACAACAGGAAGGGATGTCCGCTGCACTCCTCAGATTGCAAGGCACATTGGAGGAGTCCGTCCACCTTCAGGCTGAGGTGATAACACCGGGATGTCAACGCACCGAGGTCAACACTGGTAGGATGGCGGCTGCCATGGAGACCTTGGCCCAGGACATTGTTCCTGCACTGCTGCACGGGCTGAACTCCATCGCTGACACCGTGGTTAGCCTCCAACAATGCAAACGGGAGAGGGGTTCAGGGCAACTCGATCTCACTCCAGCTACCCCTTGTCCTCAAGGAGTCAGCCAGGGGCTGTCGGGCACCTATAGGGATGGGGACCAGCAGATGCACACCCTGGGGCCATCCATCCAGGTGACTCTGGGAGTGTCTGTGTGATCCAAAGCCCCTCTTCCTGTGACCCCAGCAGCTCCAGCTCCACAGGCCGAGGAGGCTGTAGCTGGCCCACAGCAGGACACCCAAAGCTCGCCAGGCTCTCCAGGTCTCGGCCCTCCAGAGGACGCATGCCAAGGTCATCACAGACAGGGTGTCACAGTCAGCAGGCTGCCTCCACCTCTGCTGTGGATGTCCGGAGAGCACCAAGACGTAGCGGCAGGGTTAGGCAAGTTAAGAAGATGTAGTTGCACAGCCTGGGCAGGGGTGTTAATCATTTGTTAATAATGTTCATTATTGTAAATAAACTCCCGTAAATGTCTCCCTGCCTACGGCTTTGTTCTGATGAGCAGTGTTGGTGTCACTCAGATGTGAAACCTTGGTTCCTGCACAAGATAAATGCAGGTGTCTCAGTCCAGGGCCTCTTCCCATGTGCAGTGTGTAACCTTCAGATCAAAGTGATAGTCCGGCTTCACACCCACTGGACACATCAGTGATGCCTGCACCTCGATGGTGCTGGTCATTGCTGCTAGAATGTAGTGGGCAGGCATCACAGAGTTCCCTCATTCTCTCTGTGTGCACTCAGCACCTTTATGCTGGGGCTGGTCCCCATCTCTTCAGCGTCTGTGACCAGTGACACTGTGCTCCTGAAGGGCTCAGGTGCTGAAGGTGGACAAAGGATCAAATGCATTTAAAGTTTCATGGCTGTGTCTCTATGATATGACCCTGATCACAGAGTGCACATGAGCTGCCCTCAGCCAGACAGGAGTCAGACATTCCTAGAGGCTATGTGAAGACCTATGGAGTGTCCTTACTGCATGTTATCATCCTCCTGCAATCGAGTGACTATTAGGGCCTCCATTGCATCTCCATGACAGGAACATTATCACAGAGGGTATTCGCGCTGTCATAAGCTCAGACTGGAGTCAAACGTTCACAGATCCAATGTGAGGAACTATGGGTCTCCTCACTGCATGTCATCATCATCCTCCACAAATCTAGCAACTATTAGGGGCTCTGTTGCACCTTCATGATATGAGCCTGAGCACTGAGGGGATGTGCGCTACCATCAGCCACACAGGAGTCAAACATTCACAGATGCAAAGTGAGGATGTCTTCACTGCATCTTATCATCATCCTCTGTGAATCTTGCGATTATAAAATTTTCAATGCACCCGATCCTTTGTCAGCTTTCAACATCTCATCTCTTAAGGAGAAAAGCATCACCAGTGTGACCACCAGCGTCCGTGATCTCCTGAATGCACTTGTGCGTAGAGGTCACCTGTGGAGCGCTGGAAGGCGCCATTGGCCTAAAAATTGAGTGCCGAGGTCATTTTCACGGCCACTGGCAACGGGTATCCTCCATGTCCCCGTGGTAACCAAATCCTGTAGCAGGTGGCAGATGTGACCAACCAGTTCCCTGGACATGCGCAGTCTTCGGCAACACTGGTTCTCAGTCATCTGCAGGAATGACTGGCGGCGTCTATAAACTCTGGCGAAGCACCGAAGAGTGGCAGCTCTCTGTGGATCTTCGTGTGCAGCTGCCCCTTCATCTTGAGGGAGGTGCCCCTCCCTTTGTCGAGCCAGGTGCCTCCCCCACTCTCTTTTCCTTCTCTGCTCCCTGTAAGCAATGAGGCATTCGCTAAATCACCAGGCCCCATGATCCTGATGTTCTCCTCCTGCAGGATCAAAGAGAGAGATGCATGGGTTAGCATATGTCTCCTACAAAACTCTCGGTTACGTCTGAATGCTTCTTCACACATGGAGAGTGCTGGCCACCATTGGATGGTCAGTGTGTCGTGCGCTCATTGGCTATCAGAAACCCAAGCTGCCTCTGCCCAAATTCACTTGGCCGATTGGCGGCATTTTCAGCCACTGGACTGCAGGCTGTGATCTCAGCTCAGGCGCAGGCATTCTCCTAACTGCAAGGCTGTGCTGTTAGCTTGAACCATAATGGATACTGGTCCAAACTTCAGTAAAGTCACTGCAAGGGGCTGTGAGTGCTTCCACCAGTGGTGTCCTTTCGCAAGGGGATTCTACAACTTGCCCAGTCGTCCAATTGTTCTGCTGCCCCCTAAAACGTACACTAATTTGCAGTCTGTGCTCAAGGGATGAAAAGTTCTGAAGCATGTCAATGGAGCTCCAGCTGAGAGATCTCTGCTGCGGAAGAATTCTCACTTTTGACAAGTTTTTGCGAGCATGTGGCTGCTTCCTTCACCGCTACCCCGGCCCCCGGCGTGTGTTTGAGTACTTCCTTCAGTCTGTGCTGCCTTGCCCCACATAAACTAACCCCCCCCCACCCATCCTCCCACCCTGGCCTGACCCACACTGGAGCCCTTGCTCTGGCCACTGCGCTGAAAGCTAACCGGGAATAAGCTACCTGCCTGTGCCCCCTGAGAATGCACAGCTGCTCTTCTCTGATGTCCCACAGGCGGTGCTCGCCAGCGCTGCACAAGGTCATGGGCACTCACCTCTGAATTCCCCTCAAAGTTCAGGTCACCAGGTGCACACCTTTTGGAGGCCATTGTGAAGCATGCTGTGCTGAGGTCATAGCGACATGGGCAGTAAATTTGGCATGGGGGGTGGGGAGATCCTTCTGGCAAGCAGGGCTTATAATGAGATGGGTATTGAAATTAGGTTCCTGACGTGCAGCAGTGGTAGATCGGCGGGTGGAGCGGACGATTGCAAACTGGTTTCACAATGGCTTGAATCCTATTTTTGGCCTTCTTGTCATATTGTCCACCCCCACCCGACCTGCCGCCTGATGCCAATGGGACTGGATGACTCCACCCTGAGTGTCTGTGAGTCTGAGCAGCGGTATGTGTTGGCTGCCTGTTCCTTTGTGTTCAGGTGTTAAAATTTGCATCTGGCTTCGATTGAGTTTGAGTTTCTGTCACCATAGCAACCAGGTCACACGGGTTTGTCTCCAGGCGCCTTTAGTATGAAATCACATGGGCTTGTCTCCAGGCAGATTTCACAGGCCCGTCTCCAAACTACTTCATTTTACCTTGAATTAAAACAGGCAGATCAAAACAGTCTCATAAAGTCCAGCAGTCATAACACAGTGTTAACACAAACAAAATGGTCACGATCACAATGATGTTTGTGGAACTTTGCTGTTTGTAAATTGGCTGCTGCATTTCTACATCGCAACAGTGACTATTCTTCAAAACTGAACCCCCATTGTGCAACCTGGCACCAGCATTGGTCCAATTTGTAGCTGACAATCCTAACTCCAATTCTGGTTTCAAGGACAAAGAACAAAGAAAAGTACAGCACAGGAACAGGCCCTTCGGCCCTCCAAGCCTGCGCCAATCATATTGACTGTCAAACTAAAACATTTTGTACTTCCGGGGTCCGTATCCCTCTATTCCCATCCTATTCATGTGTTTGTCAAGCTGCCTCTTTCCTTCATTTTCATTGCCCCAGTATTGTCAACCATGTCTTCACCTGTCTGGGTCCTAACTCTGGGATTCCTTCCCTAAACCTCTCTTGCTTTCTTTCATCCTTAAGGATGCTCCTTAAAATCTATATCTTCCCTAATATCTCCTTGTGTGACTCTGCATTAGATTTTCTCCGATAACACTTCTGTGAAATGCCTTGGCACTTTTAAAACATTAGTTCTAAGGTGGGGTATAAATGCAGGTTATTTTTTAAATTAAGAACAGGATGGGCTGATATGGGTTACGCAGTTTTAAGCGCGATTCGTAAAGAAATGAATGAAATGAATATGCAAACTGAAATTAAATGTATTCATGACAAGAGTGGAAGAGGGAGTGAGTAGGTGATGGGGGCATTGAAACATAGAAACTAGGAGCAGGAGTAGGCCATTCGGCCCTTCGAGTCTGCTCCACCATTCATTATGATCATGGCTAATCATTTATAAATGCCCCCAAGCTCATATTAGTGCAGGATGGGAATATGAACCCAGGACTTTCTCAGTTGGATACTTTAGCTCCACACCAGGCCAGGCAATAATCACTGGACTACCAGGGGAGTTCATCATTCCTTTCCGCAATGTCCAGCTGGGATGTTATCAAACAAACACTGGATTTCAGTGAGGCATCAGGGCTAAACTCCGAGCCATATATCTGCAAGGACAAATCTGTTAGCTCACTGAGTGAGGCCAAGATCAGATATGCACCAAGTGGCTGGCACAGAGGATACAGGAGCACGTGCAAATAGTTTGTTGCACATGGAGAAGGGAGAGGAAGAAATTGGCTTTTGTTTTCTGTTTAATGTTGATGTGCTTGCCATCCTAATATGAGAACTGCTACGCTATTAATAGGAGGAAACACATGGAGCTTTGTTTCAGGTGCCATATGTTGATGCTGATTAAGTTACTGTGTTGTGTTCATTGCTGTAATCTACCTGCCAATATTTCAGATGTGAAAAGAGTAACATTTACAAGGTGGGGGGAGGGGGTTGGGGTGGGGGGCAGCTGAAAGTGAGACAGGCTGCCAAAAATTCCGTTCCCTAGCCCCATCCATCCCCCTCCCTGGCCATAGGCTGACTGTTATTCACTTCACCCTGCTCAAGAGTAACTTACCAGAGCCAAACGAGTCAAACAAGTCAAACTGGCTCCTCATTGGGGCTATTGTTGCCATCCATCATCACTCACCTGCCGGTGAGCCAAGGGGAAAGACGATTGGCAGTGATAATCAACCAATCAGAAGTGAAGGAAGCATGTGGGTGGGGCAATACCTGTGCTACCTCTTGTCCTGAAGTCATGTGAGTGCGGCAGCAAATGATTCTGAAATCTGGAGCTGGACACGTACTCTTAAAACTCAGAGACCCAGGTGGTGCGCGTTGCTATTGATGGGGATAAAGCACCATTGATGGCATCAGTGATTCAGCATTTAGAGGCAACAGACACTCCTCCTGGGTTGGCAGTTGCATTTTCTACCTCCAACCGCAAGAGCTGGCAAGAGCAAATACAAGTAATGCACGGTCGTGACATGCTCCACTGGGTCACCCTTTTGGATTTGGTGGTGGGGAGGCTGACATCTCTGGTTGGGCAGGAAGCTTCACCTAATGAATCCACCTCTCTTCCACTGCCCTCCTCCCGTCCATGCTTCTGCCATTGGCTGCCCAACATGTCCATCCTCACGGTACCCACCAATAGGAAAGCAAACAAACTCATCATTGCCTGAATGGACGATTCTTGAACGAGCGATGAAGGGTGGTGATGTTTAACTAACCGACTAACTAAATAATGAACAATGCTAACTAACTAAATTGTTCCAGTGCCATCTCCATGGTTTTAATAATCAAAAATCAAAAACATTCGAACAAGCCAGGGGTTATCATGTAAAAAGGAATTGAATAAGTATTTGAAAATTAAGAATAGAAAAGAGAGGGGATAGGGCAGAGAATTGAGATTGAAGGAGCTGGCTGTGTTCCCCACCATCAAACATTGGGAACCTCATTGTAATACATCAGCATATCATTATTAGTCCAGCCCGCCGGACTCCTCCCTCCCAGCTCGATCGTCTGCCCACATCATTGGGAAAGTACACCATTGCAGAACGCATCTTGACAAGTGTGACGTGCAGAAGTCAGGACTTACCTCCAGGGCCTTGCTCACATCGTGGACATCTGAGGAGCAGAAGATACTGGAGTCCAACAGCAACAGGATCCGGGAGGAACAACCATGGCATGCTGAGTGGATTCTCATGCACGTGGCTCTGCTGCAAAGCAGCGCAGGGGAGTTGGAAAGTCACCATTGATGCTCACAGGATGTGAGCTCCAGAGGATACGCACCTGATGGAGATGTGAGGGTGTGTGTGAGAGTTAGTGGTGTTGTCCCTTGAGATGTGATGGGTTTGTGAGTGTATGAGTTGAGAGTGATGAGAAGGGTGAGTTACTCTAGCGGAACAGATGAGACCATTCATCCTGCAGTGGCACTGGGTAGCTGCCCTCTTTTGCAGGGCATTGGCGCTGACCATCGCTGCCACTGCCTCCCACGTTGGATTGGTGACGTCGCTGGTCATCCTGTGGCCAGAATGAGTGTAGAGGACATCACGGCGGTCCTCCACGATGTCCAAAATGCATTTCAGGGACACGTCACTAATCTGAGCATTGGGGGCTGCAATCCTCTTCAGGGCCATGTCTTCCATGCAGCAGTTGCGGGCTGGAAGCGCTGAGAGGTGTGTGCGCGGCTGCAGCTTAAATATGGCGCCTGGTGTGACGAAGCAGCGAGGTGATGGCGTGGTGGGCGAATGAGAGCCTGCCTTCCATGGAAACGGCGTGTTTCCCGGGAATGTATAATTAATGTAGCGGGTTTGGGACGATACAGCGTGAAAAGCCGCCATTGCGGCCAGCGGGTAGAATGTCATTTACTCAGTGTAAATCTGGGATGATTCTGCCCTGGGCCTCAGATTTTACCAGCACCTCTTCATTGGCAGTGTGACTTATCCAAGGTAGCTTCATTATTCACCTCAAAAAGCACAACTCTGCAGCCTCAATTCCTCTCTGGAGTGCTTCACTCATTGCCCAACACTCACTCCGTCTGCCACAATTGGTGTGATGTCGCATCCCAGGATCCTCAGCTTTGTTTTCAGGGCCCATTTTGAGTTGATTGAAAAGATGGAGCTAAAAGCGTTAAGGTTTCCTGGACTGAGCTTGTATGATCCCCTTGAATAGAAGACGAAGAGGGTGATCTAACTGAGCTGTTTGAGATGATTAAAGGCTTTGATAGGGTTGGGAGAGAGAAACTATCTCCTCCTGGTTCGGGCAGTCCTGAACAAGGGGGCAGAATCTCAAAATTGGAGCCAGGTTGTTCAGGGGTGACATCAGGAAGCACTTCTTCACACAATGGGGAGTGGAAATCTGGAACTCTCCCCCCAGAAAGCTGCTGAGGCTGGGGGAGTCACTTGAACGTTTCAAAACTAAGACCTTGAGGTTTCTGTTGGGTAAGGATGTTAAAGAATATATAGAATCAAGGTGGATAAATAGAGTTAAGATACAGATCAGGCAGAGCAAGCCTGAGGGGTCGAACGTTTTTTCTGTGTTCCTACTTGCTATTTAACAAAGAGCAGTCAGCAGACTTTACCTCTATGTTTGTAAATCTCTATGGCACAGCAAAGTAATTCTGTGTTGACACCAAGAGTCATTGCACTATCCAACTCACAAGACAGATACGGCTGAGAAAGGCAGCTTGGCTCCGTCACCCTGGACAAAGGAAACCTGCAGTTCCCTGGTCATTGCATCCAGCATCTTCTCAAGTAACTCGCCTGCCTTAGTCCCCAGGCAGTAGAAGCAGTGAGGAATTCCTTGATGTGTCACGCACAAAAATCGATAACATCCACCGGGGATAATTCTTCAAGGGCCTCACTGACAGCAGGGCCGTTTGCCATGGCCAACACATGTTTGACAATCACTAAGGCTTGCAGAGAATGCAGTCGGAAAGTGGTTATGTTACTGACTGAGCAACCCTGAGAGGCCTGAAATTCATGACTCTGGAGACTTGAGCGCAATTTCCACGATGGCAATGGGGGAACTTAAAATTAATGGAATAAATCTGGAATGAAAATGCTAGTATCAGTAATGGTGAACATGACTAATACTGTATTGTCGCAAAAACCCACGGCCTCACCAATGTCCTTTAGGGAAGGAAAGAAGCCACCCCCACCCTAGCCTAAATGTCCCACAGCAATGTGGTTGTCTCTTCACTGCCCTGTGAAATGTCTGGGCCAGCCACTCAGTTGGGCCATTGGACTGGGCAATGGGGTGGCCGTCTGACATCTACACCCGCAAATGAATTTTTAAAAAAGCCCCCCAATTCCAAGGCGTCTCTTGGGGAATTACCCCTTAAAATCCACCTCAATCTCACTTCCTTATTAATGGGGGAACAAGTCTGCATTGGAAGTAAACAACCGAGTTTTAGAGAAAGAAAGATTTGCATTTATGTACCACGTTTTATGACCTTAGGATGCCCCATCCAATGAAGTGCTTTTAAAGTGTGGTTCTTGCTGTGTCCGAGGAGTTTGCAGCAGCCAATTTGTGCACAGCAAGATCCCACAAGTAGCAAGTTATCAATGAACAAGTCATCTGTTTTAGTGAGGGATAAATATTGGCCAGAACTCCTCTGTTCTTGTTTAAAACAATGCCATGGGACCTTTTACACCCACCTGAGAGGGAGGCCGGGAGGTGGGGGGTGCCTGGGTTTAATGTCTCACCTGGACGATGATTCTTTTGAAAGGGTTTCTTCTCCTTTGCCTGGGTTATGCCACCTGGCAAAACTGTAATCGAGCAACTGGATCGAAATGATCTCTTGGCATTTCTCTAATATCCTTGAGACTTGTGATCTATTGGTCTCTGGCTGTGAAACGAACGTTCTGGTGTCAGTCTCAAGCTCACTCTTTCCTAGATCCTCAAGTTTGAGGAATGCATCGATATCCCTGGAATTCCCTCTCCCCTTCGACTGTTTTTCTTCTTTCATGGGGTGTGGACAAGCCCATCCCTAATTGCCCTTGAACTGAGTGGCTTGCTTGCTCGGCCATTTCAGAGGGCAGTTAAGAGTCAACCACATTGTGGGTCTGGAGTCACACGTAGGCCAGACCAGGTAAGGACAGCAGATTTCCTTCCCTAAAGGGCATGAATGATTCAGATGGGCTGTTGTGACAATCGATGATAGTTTCACAGTCACCGTTACCGAGACTAGCTTTCAATTCCAGATTTATTAAATGAATTTAAATTCCGCCAGCTGCCATTTGGAACCATGCCCCCAGAGTATTAGCCTGGGGCTCTGGATGACTTGCCCAGTGACATTACCACTATGTCACCACCTGTAAAGTACAATTTTAGCAATAACTACTCACTACCTCTCGGGTTACCCCCAACTTCTCCACAACTCCCTTCAACACCCCAAGTGTGCTACACAACTCTGCCTCAACCCTTCACCTAGATGTCTCAGTTCAAAACCAACACTAGTGTCAAAACGAATTGTGTCCCTGTCACAACTTCACACAACTTGCGCTTGTACAGAGCATTAAATGTGGGATAAGTTCACAGGGGCATAAACGGATAGAAAATTGACACCGAGCCAAAGAAGATATTAATGGTGACAATGTTCGGTCAAGGTATCAGGCTTTAAAGGAGAGGCTAAGAGGAGGGGGAGTGGATTAATGGCAAAGAGGTTTGGAGAGGGAATTTTAGAGTTTAAGCTCTAGATGCTGAATGGTGGAATGAAGAATTGATAAAAATGGAGCAAGGATAATTGCTCGGTCGTACGAAACTTGAGTATTGCTGAAAAAGACATGTTGTCGAAGATTTTCATCTTGAATTTAACAGGACAGATTGAAGAATGCCAAATTTCAAGGGGAGTAACAATTTATACTGCATGAGAAAAGAGGGCTGATTGGTTGGCAAGTTGACTCTGATTGGTCGAGGCATTGTCCTCATCAACTTGCCAATCGGCACCCCTTTCTCATGTAGTATAAATTGTTGTTCCCTTTGAAATTTGGCATTCTTGCGTCTGTCCTGATGAGTGCCAGATGAAAACCTTCGACAGCATGTCTCTTTTTTCAGTAATATGGATGTTCTCACTGGTCTCTCTCCACAGAAACAAAGCATTTCTTCTTGAAGCCTGGTGTTTGGGTGGGGGGAGGTTTGAGATGTAGAGTAATTATAGCCTTCTGAAATACATGAGTTAAGTTCTCGAGACTGTGGGAGTGCAGATTGCCATTGAAAATTGAAAGTCTTGGGTACTAAACATGGGAATTAGCATGTTGGCTGTTATATGAACTGTCTCCCTGCCATAATGGAAAGTACACCAACTCTAAAATCTTTTGCTGTTGTCAAGCCTCTGCTTTTCTTTCGTTCTTTTCCAGAAGTTTCTCCCTTGCTGAATTTTTAATAAGTTGCACTTATCAAGGAGAAAGATGTCAGCAATTGGGAATAAACAGTGTTATTGTAAATCCCTGACTGGGGATGGTCTACCTCAGCATTCCTGGTGTACACTGGAAATGCAGGAATTTGTTTACAAAATCACAAGCTGTTCATTATGGCACGGAACCTCCTGATCTACATGCCCTGTGTGTGCCTAAAAAAAAGGAAGAGGCCATTCAGCCCCTCAAATCTCCTGATCTACATGTCCTGTGTATGCCTAAAAAAAAGGAAGAGGCCATTCAGCCCCTCAAATCTCCTGATCTACATGTCCTGTGTGTGCCTAAAAAATTAGGAAGAGGACATTCAGCCCTTCAAATCTCCTGATCTACATGCCCTGTGTGTGCCAAATGGCTAAAGTGGAAAATTCCAGCCCCAGGGTCATTATGAACATAAAAACAGGAAGAGGCCATTCAGTCCCTTGAGCCTGATCTGCCATTGAGTTGGATCATGACTGATCTGTATCTTAACTCCATTTATCCGCCTTGTTCCATATCCTTTAATACCCTTGCCTAATACAAATCTATCAATCTCAGGTTTGAAATTTTCAATTCCATCCCCCCCGCACCCCCCCAATCACTCCTTCAACTGGAACAGCTTTTTGGGAGAGAGTTCCAGATTTCTATTACTCTTTATGCAAAGAGAGGGGATCACCTCTGAATGACCGAACTAATTTTAATGCTATGTCCCCTTGTTTTAGACCTAAATATGTAACAAATGGGCACTGTGTTTCTTACATAATAGCAGTGACTACACTTCCATTAAAGTACTTCGCTGGCTAAAAGCATATCCTTCTTACCATTCCTCCTTGGGTTGTGAGCGTCGCTGGCTAGGCCAGCATTTATTGCCCATCCCTAATTGCCCCTTGAGAAGGTGATGGTGAGCTGCCTTCTTGAACCGCTGCAGTCCACATGGTGTAGGTACACCCACAGTGCTGATTGGGAGGGAGTTCCAGGGTTTTGACCCAGCAACAGTGAAGGAACGGTGCTATTTTTCCAAGTCAGGATGGTGAGTGACATGGAGGGGAACTTGCAGGTGGTGGTGTTCCCATCTATTTGCTGCCCTTGTCCCTCTAGATGGTAGTGGTCGTGGGTTTGGGAGGTGCTGTCGAAGGAGCCTTGGTGAAATCCTGCAGTGCATCTTGTCGATGAGACCTGAGTCCACACTCGCACCCCCCCCCCCCCACCCCAAACTGGGGCCTGTGAAGCCATTTCTCAAAATGCCGGTCAGGCTGGTCAGTGAAGTTGAAGCTTCTTCTCCTCCAATCACAGGCTGTTCCTCTCCCAATTTCACTAGTGAGCCTATCAGCAGCAAACGTGAGCGAGAGGCAGACTGTGATTGGAGGAGCAGCAAACACCAGCAACTGTGAGTATGTGGGGGGGAAATGGAGAGGATTTCAGGAGGGGCAGAGACAGAGAGAGTGACTGCAAGGCATTGGCTCCCCCCAGCTTTCTCCTGCTCTCTCCCCACTAACACCACGGCCCTCAGCACTTTCCTACCCCTGGCCCTCCCCTCACTTTACCCCACTACCCACCCGCAACCCCCACCACCGCCCTGACCCCGGGCGTTCTCGGCATTTTCCTCTGGCTATTGCCTTTGCCTCACACCCACGTTCGGACTTGCTCCAGGTCTCTTTTCCCCTCCCGTCACATCCCACTCCACGCCCACCCCGCCGATACAGTGTGAGTGGGTGAGGGTGACTGTGAGGGAGAGTGAGTGAGAGTGAGTAGGTGAGTGAGGTGGAGTGTATGAGGTTACATGAGTGAAGGTGGGTGTGAGTGAAGTTGAGTGGGTGAGGGTGGCAGAATGAGGATGGGTGAATGATGGTGGGTGAGTGATGAGGGTCAATGGGTGGGAGTGAGTGAGGGAGGGTGGGGGAGTGGATGAGGATGACTGTGGAAGGGTGAGTGAGGGAGGGTGGATGAGTGAGAGAGAGAGGGGGTGAGTGTGTGTGTGAGAGAAAGAGGGGTGAGTGTGTGTGAGAGACAGAGGTAAGTGTGAGTGTATGTGTGTTTGTGAGAGAGAGGTGAGTGTGTGTGAGAGAGAGGGGTGGGTGTCTGTGTGAGAGAGAGAGGGATGGGTGAGTGTGTGTGAGAGAGAGAGGGGTGAGTGTGTGTGTGTGAAAGAGAGGGGTGAGTGTGTTTGTGTGTGTGAGAGAGAGAGGGGTGAGTGTGTTTGTGTGTGTGTGAGAAAGGGAGGGGTGAGTGTGTGTGTGAGAGGGAGGGGTGAGTGTGTGTGTGTGAGAGAGGGAGGGGTGAGTGTGTGAGTGTGAGAGAGAGGGGTGAGTGTGTGTGTGTGAGAGAGAGAGGGGTGAGTGTCTGTGTGTGAGAGAGAGAGGGATGGGTGAGTGTGTATGTATGAGAAAGAGGGCTGAGTGTGTTTGTGTGTGTGAGAGAGAGGGTTGAGTGTGTGTGTGTGTGTGAGAGAGAGGGGTGTTTGTGTGTGTGAGAGAGAGGGGTGAGTGTGTTTGTGTGTGTGAGAGAGAGGGGTGTTTGTGTGTGTGAGAGAGAGGGGTGAGTGTGTTTGTGTGTGTGAGAAAGGGAGGGGTGTGTGTGTGGGAGAGAGAGGGAGGGGTGAGTGTGTGTGTGAGAGAGGGAGGGGTGAGTGTGTGTGTGTATGTGAGAGAGAGGGGTGAGTGTGTGTGTATGAGAGAGAGAGGGGTGAGTGTGTGTGTGTGAGAGAGGGGGTGAGTGTGTGTGTGTGAGAGAGAGAGGGGTGAGTGTGTGTGTGTGAGAGAGAGGGGGTGAGTGTGTGTGTGTGAGAGAGAGAGGGGTGAGTGTGTGTGTGTGTGAGAGAGAGGGGGTTGAGTGTGTTTCTGTGTGTGTGAGAGAGGGGTGAGTGTGTGTCTGTGTGAGAGAGAGGGGTGAGAGTGTTTGTGTGTGTGAGAGAGAGGGGTGAGTGTGTTTGTATGTGTGAGAGAGAGGGGTGAGTGTGTTTGTATGTGTGAGAGAGAGAGGGGTGAGTGTGTTTGTGTGTGTGTGAGAAAGGGAGGGGTGAGTGTGTGTGAGAGAGGGAGGGGTGAGTGTGTGTGTGTGAGAGAGAGGGGTGGCTGTGTGTGTGTGTGAGAGAGAGGGGTGAGTGTGTATGTGTGTGAAAGAGAGGGGTGAGTGTGTCTGTGTGTGAGAGAGAGAGAGGGGTGAGTGTGTTTGTGTGTGAGAAAGGGAGGGGTGAGTGTGTGTGTGAGAGAGGGAGGGGTGAGTGTGTGTGTGTGAGAGACGGAGGGGTGAGTGTCTGTGTGTGTGAAAGAGAGAGGGGTGAGTGTGTTTGTGTGTGTGTGAGAAAGGGAGGGGTGAGTGTGTGTGTGAGAGAGGGAGGGGTGAGTGTGTGTGTGTGAGAGGGAGGGAGGGGTGAGTGTGTGTGTGTGTGAGAGAGGGAGGGGTGAGTGAGTGTGTTTGTGTGTGTGAGAGAGAGGGGTGAGTGTGTGTGTGAGAGAGTAGTGAATGTGTGTGTGTGTGAGAGAGGGGTGAGTGTGTGTGTGTGAGAGAGGGATCGGTAAGTGTGTGTGTGTGAGAGAAAGAGGGGTGAGTGTGTGTGTCTGAGAGAGAGAGGCTTGAGTGTGTGTGTGTTTGAGAGAGCGGGATGGGTGAGTGTGTGTGTGTGAGAGAAAGAGGCCTGAGTGTGTGTGTCTGAGAGAGGGAGGGGTGAATGTGTGTGTGTGAGAGAGAGGGGAGAGAGCGTGTGTCTGTGAGAGAGAGGGAGGGGTGAGTGTGTGTGTGTGAGAGAGAGAGGGGTGAGTGTGTTTGTGTGTGTGTGAGAGAGAGAGGTGAGTGTGTGTATGAGAGAGGGAGGGGTGAGTGTGTTTGTGTGTGTGAGAGAGAGAGAGGTGAGTGTGTTTGTGTGTGTGTGAGAGAGGGGTGATTGTGTGTGTACGAGAGAGAGGGAAGGGTGAGTGTGTGTTTGTGAGAGAGAGAGGGGTGAGTGTGTGTTTGTGAGAGAGAGAGGGATGAGTGTGTGTGAGAGAGAGAGAGGGATGGGTGAGTGTGTGTTTGAGAGAGAAAGAGGGGTGAGTGTGTGTGTGTGAGAGAGAGAGGGAGGGGTGAGTGTGTGTGTGTGGGAGAGAGGGATGGGAGAGTGTGTGTGTGAGAGAAAGAGGGGTGAGTGTGTGTGTGTGAGAGAGAGAGAGAGGGATGAGTGTGTGTGTGTGAGAGAGAGGGATGGGTGAGTGTGTGTGTGTGAGAGAAAGAGGGGTGAGTGTGTGTGTGTGTGAGAGAGAGAGGGAGGGGTGAATGCATGTGTGTGTGAGAGAGAGGGGTGAGTGTGTGTGTCTGTGAGAGAGAGGGATGGGTGAGTGTGTGTGTGTGAGAGAAAGAGGGGTGAGTGTGTGTGTGTGTGTGAGAGAGAGAGAGGGATGAGTGTGTGTGTGTGAGAGAGAGGGATGGGTGAGTGTATGTGTGTGAGAGAAAGAGGGGTGAGTGTGTTTGTGTGTGAGAGAGAGAGGGAGGGGTGAGTGTGTGTGTGTGAGAGAGAGAGGGGTGAGTGTGTTTGTCTGTGTGTGTAAGAGAGAGAGGTGATTGTGTGTATGAGAGAGATGGAGGGGTGAGTGTGTTTGTATGTATGAGAGAGAGAGGGGTGAGTGTGTTTGTCTGTGTGTTTGAGAGAGAGAGGTGAGTGTGTGTGTGTGAGAGAAAGAGGGGTGATTGTGTGTGTATGAGAGAGAGAGGGAGGGATGAGTGTGTGTGAGAGAGAGGGAGGGATGAGTGTGTGTGTGAGAGAGAGGGATGGGTGAGTGTGTGTGTGTGAGAGAGAGGGAGGGGTGAATGTGTGTGTGAGAGAGAGAGGGGACAGTGTGTTTGTCTGTGAGAGAGAGGGAGGGTTGAGTGTGTGAGTGTGTGAGAGAGAGGGGTGAGTGTGTTTGTGTGTGTGAGAGAGAGGGGTGAGTGTGTTTGTGTGTGTGTGAGAGAGGGGTGTTTGTGTGTGTGAGAGAGAGGGGTGTGTGTGTGTGAGAGAGAGGGGTGAGTGTGTTTGTATGTGTGAGAGAGAGGGGTGAGTGTGTTTGTGTGTGTGAGAGAGAGGGGTGAGTGTGTTTGTATGTGTGAGAGAGAGGGGTGGCTGTGTGTGAGAGAGAGAGAGGGGTGAGTGTGTGTGTGTGAGAGAGGGGTGAGTGTGTGTCTGTGTGAGAGAGTGAGGTATGTGTGAGTGTGTGTGTATGAGAGAGAGGGGTGAGTGTGTTTGTGTGTGAGATAGAGGTGTGAGTATGATTGTGTGTGTGAGAGAGAGGGGTGTTTGTGTGTGTGAGAGAGAGGGGTGTGTGTGTGTGTGTGAGAGAGAGGGGTGAGTGTGTTTGTGTGTGTGTGAGAAAGGGAGGGGTGAGTGTGTGTGTGAGAGAGGGAGGGGTGAGTGTGTGTGTGTGAGAGAGGGAGGGGTGAGTGTGTGTGTGTGTGAGAGAGAGAGGGGTGAGTGTGTGTGTGTGTGTGAGAGAGAGGGGTGAGTGTGTGTGTGTGTGAGAGAGAGAGGGTTGAGCGTGTGTGTGTGAGAGAGAGGGGTAAGTGTGTGTGCGTGTGTGTGATAGAGGGGTAAGTGTGTGTGTGTGTGAGAGAGAGGGAGGGTTGAGAGTGTTTGTGAGAGAGAAGGAGGGGTGAGAGTGTTTGTGAGAGAGAAGGAAGGGTGAGAGTGTGTGTGTGAGAGAGAAGGAGGGGTGAGTGTGTGTATGTGTGTGAGAGAGGGGTGAGTGTGTGTCTGTGTGAGAGAGAGGTATGTGTGAGTGTGTGTGTATGAGAGAGAGGGGTGAGTGTGTTTGTGTGTGTGAGAGAGAGAGGGGTGAGTGTGTTTGTGTGTGTGTGAGAGAGGGAGGGGTGAGTGTGTGTGTGTGTGAGAGAGAGGGGTGTTTGTGTGTGTGAGAGAGAGGGGTAAGTGTGTATGTGTGTGAGAGTGAAGGAGGGGTGAGTGTGTGTGTGTGTGAGAGAGAAGGGTGTATGTGTTTGCGTGTGTGAGAGAGAGAGGGGTGAGTGTGTTTGTGTGTGTGAGAGAGAAAGATAGGTGTGAGTGTGTGTGTGAGAGAGGGAGGGGTGAGTGTGTGTGTGTCTGAGAGAGGGGTGAGTGTGTGCGTGTGAGAGAGAGAGGGATGGGTGAGTGTGTGTGAGAGAGAGAGGGCTGAGTGTGTTTCTGTGTGTGTGAGAGAGGGGTGAGTGTGTGTCTGTGTGAGAGAGAGAGGTATGTGTGAGTGTGTGTGTATGAGAGAGAGGGGTGAGTGTGTTTGTGTGTGTGAGAGAGAGAGGGGTGAGTGTGTTTGTGTGTGTGTGAGAGAGGGAGGGGTGAGTGTGTGTGTGTGTGAGAGAGAGGGGTGTTTGTGTGTGTGAGAGAGAGGGGTGGCTGTGTGTGTGTGAGAGAGAGAGGGGTGAGTGTGTGTGTGTGTGAAAGAGAGGGGTGAGTGTGTCTGTGTGTGTGAGAGAGAGAGGGGTGAGTGTGTTTGTGTGTGTGTGAGAAAGGGAGGGGTGAGTGTGTGTGTGAGAGAGGGAGGGGTGAGTGTGTGAGTGTCTGAGAGAGGGGTGAGTGTGTGCGTGTGAGAGAGAGAGGGATGGGTGAGTGTGTGTGAGAGAGAGAGGGCTGAGTGTGTTTCTGTGTGTGTGAGAGAGGGGTGAGTGTGTGTCTGTGTGAGAGAGAGAGGTATGTGTGAGTGTGTGTGTATGAGAGAGAGGGGTGAGTGTGTTTGTGTGTGTGAGAGAGAGGGGTGAGTGTGTTTGTATATGTGAGAGAGGGGTGTTTGTGTGTGTGAGAGAGAGGTATGTGTGCGTGTGTGTGTATGAGAGAGAGGGGTGAGTGTGTTTGTGTGTGTGTGAGAAAGGGAGGGGTGAGTGTGTGTGTGAGAGAGGGAGGGGTGAGTGTGTGTGTGTGAGAGAGGGAGGGGTGAGTGTGTGTGTGTGAGAGAGAGAGGGGTGAGTGTGTGTGTGTGTGAGAGAGAGGGGGTGAGTGTGTGTGTGTGAGAGAGAGAGAGGGGTGAGTATGTGTGTGTGAGAGAGAGGGGTGAGTGTGTGTGTGTAAGAGAGAGAGGGGTGAGTGTGTGTGTGTGAGAGAGGGTTGAGTGTGTGTGTTTGAGAGAGAGGGATAAGTGTGTGTGTGAGTGTGAGAGAGGGGTAAGTGTGTGTGTGAGAGAGAGGGAGGGGTGAGAGTGTTTGTGAGAGAGAAGGAGGGGTGAGAGTGTTTGTGAGAGAGAAGGAGGGGTGAGAGTGTTTGTGAGAGAGGAGGGGTGAGAGTGTTTGTGAGAGAGAAGGAGGGGTGAGAGTGTTTGTGAGAGAGAAGGAGGGGTGAGAGGGTTTGTGAGAGAGAAGGAGGGGTGAGAGGGTTTTTGAGAGAGAGAAGGAGGGGTGAGAGGGTTTTTGAGAGAGAAGGAGGGGTGAGAGTGTTTGTGAGAGAGAAGGAGGGGTGAGAGTGTATGTGTGAGAGAGAAGGAGGGGTGAGTGTGTGTGTGTGAGAGAGAGGTGTGTGTGTGTTTGTGTGTGAGAGAGAGGGGTGAGTGTGTGTGTGTGAGAGAGGGGTGAGTGTGTGTGTGTGAGAGAGAGATGGGTGAGTGTGTTTGTGTGTGTGAGAGAGAGAGGTGAGTGTGTGTATGAGAGAGAGGGAGGGGTGAGTGTGTTTGTGTGTGTGAGAGAGAGAGAGGTGAGCGTGTGTGTGTGAGAGGGAGGGAGGGGTGAGTGTGTGTGTGTGAGAGAGAGAGGGGTGTTTGTGTGTGTGAGAGAGAGGGGTGGGTGTGTGTGTGTGAGAGAGAGAGGGGTGAGTGTGTGTGTGTGTGAGAGAGAGGGGTGAGTGTGTTTGTATGTGTGAGAGAGTGAGAGGGGTGAGTGTGTTTGTGTGTGTGTGAGAGAGGGAGGGGTAAGTGTGTGTGTGAGAGAGGGAGGGGTGAGTGTGTGTGTGTCTGAGAGAGGGGTGAGTGTGTGCGTGTGAGAGAGAGAGGGATGGGTGAGTGTGTGTGAGAGAGAGAGGGCTGAGTGTGTTTCTGTGTGTGTGAGAGAGGGGTGAGTGTGTGTCTGTGTGAGAGAGAGAGGTATGTGTGAGTGTGTGTGTATGAGAGAGAGGGGTGAGTGTGTTTGTGTGTGTGAGAGAGAGAGGGGTGAGTGTGTTTGTGTGTGTGTGAGAGAGGGAGGGGTGAGTGTGTGTGTGTGTGAGAGAGAGGGGTGTTTGTGTGTGTGAGAGAGAGGGGTGGCTGTGTGTGTGTGAGAGAGAGAGGGGTGAGTGTGTGTGTGTGTGAAAGAGAGGGGTGAGTGTGTCTGTGTGTGTGAGAGAGAGAGGGGTGAGTGTGTTTGTGTGTGTGTGAGAAAGGGAGGGGTGAGTGTGTGTGTGAGAGAGGGAGGGGTGAGTGTGTGAGTGTCTGAGAGAGGGGTGAGTGTGTGCGTGTGAGAGAGAGAGGGATGGGTGAGTGTGTGTGAGAGAGAGAGGGCTGAGTGTGTTTCTGTGTGTGTGAGAGAGGGGTGAGTGTGTGTCTGTGTGAGAGAGAGAGGTATGTGTGAGTGTGTGTGTATGAGAGAGAGGGGTGAGTGTGTTTGTGTGTGTGAGAGAGAGGGGTGAGTGTGTTTGTATATGTGAGAGAGGGGTGTTTGTGTGTGTGAGAGAGAGGTATGTGTGCGTGTGTGTGTATGAGAGAGAGGGGTGAGTGTGTTTGTGTGTGTGTGAGAAAGGGAGGGGTGAGTGTGTGTGTGAGAGAGGGAGGGGTGAGTGTGTGTGTGTGAGAGAGGGAGGGGTGAGTGTGTGTGTGTGAGAGAGAGAGGGGTGAGTGTGTGTGTGTGTGAGAGAGAGGGGGCGAGTGTGTGTGTGTGAGAGAGAGAGAGGGGTGAGTATGTGTGTGTGAGAGAGAGGGGTGAGTGTGTGTGTGTAAGAGAGAGAGGGGTGAGTGTGTGTGTGTGAGAGAGGGTTGAGTGTGTGTGTTTGAGAGAGAGGGATAAGTGTGTGTGTGAGTGTGAGAGAGGGGTAAGTGTGTGTGTGAGAGAGAGGGAGGGGTGAGAGTGTTTGTGAGAGAGAAGGAGGGGTGAGAGTGTTTGTGAGAGAGAAGGAGGGGTGAGAGTGTTTGTGAGAGAGGAGGGGTGAGAGTGTTTGTGAGAGAGAAGGAGGGGTGAGAGTGTTTGTGAGAGAGAAGGAGGGGTGAGAGGGTTTGTGAGAGAGAAGGAGGGGTGAGAGGGTTTTTGAGAGAGAGAAGGAGGGGTGAGAGGGTTTTTGAGAGAGAAGGAGGGGTGAGAGTGTTTGTGAGAGAGAAGGAGGGGTGAGAGTGTATGTGTGAGAGAGAAGGAGGGGTGAGTGTGTGTGTGTGAGAGAGAGGGGTGTGTGTGTTTGTGTGTGAGAGAGAGGGGTGAGTGTGTGTGTGTGAGAGAGGGGTGAGTGTGTGTGTGTGAGAGAGAGGGGTGAGTGTGTGTGTGTGAGAGAGAGAGAGGGTTGAGATTTTGTGTGTGTGTGTGTGTGAGAGAGAGGGAGGGGTGAGTGTGTGTGTGAGAGAGAGAGGGAGGGGTGAGTGTGTGTGTGAGAGAGAGAGGGATGGGTGAGTGTGTGTGTGAGAGAGAAAGAGGGGTGAGTGTGTGTGTGTGAGAGAGAGAGGGAGGGGTGAGTGTGTGTGTGTGAGAGAGAGGGATGGGTGTGTGTGTGTGTGAGAGAAAGAGGGTTGAGTGTGTGTGTGTGAGAGAGAGGGAGGGGTGAGTGTGTGTGCGTGCGAGAGAGATGGGTGAGTGTGTTTGTGTGTGTGTGAGAGAGAGAGGTGAGTGTGTGTATGAGAGAGAGGGAGGGGTGAGTGTGTTTATGTGTGTGAGAGAGAGAGGGGTGAGTGTGTTTGTGTGTGTGTGAGAGAGGGAGGGGTGAGTGTGTGTGTGTGTGAGAGAGAGGGGTGTTTGTGTGTGTGAGAGAGAGGGGTGGCTGTGTGTGTGTGAGAGAGAGAGGGGTGAGTGTGTGTGTGTGTGAAAGAGAGGGGTGTGTGTGTGTGTGTGTGTGAGAGAGAGAGGGGTGAGTGTGTTTGTGTGTGTGTGAGAAAGGGAGGGGTGAGTGTGTGTGTGAGAGAGGGAGGGGTGAGTGTGTGTGTGTCTGAGAGAGGGGTGAGTGTGTGCGTGTGAGAGAGAGAGGGATGGGTGAGTGTGTGTGAGAGAGAGAGGGCTGAGTGTGTTTCTGTGTGTGTGAGAGAGGGGTGAGTGTGTGTCTGTGTGAGAGAGAGAGGTATGTGTGAGTGTGTGTGTATGAGAGAGAGGGGTGAGTGTGTTTGTGTGTGTGAGAGAGAGGGGTGAGTGTGTTTGTATATGTGAGAGAGAGGGGTGTTTGTGTGTGTGAGAGAGAGGTATGTGTGCGTGTGTGTGTATGAGAGAGAGGGGTGTGTGTGTTTGTGTGTGTGTGAGAAAGGGAGGGGTGAGTGTGTGTGAGAGAGGGAGGGGTGAGTGTGTGTGTATGAGAGAGAGGGGTGAGTGTGTTTGTGTGTGTGTGAGAAAGGGAGGGGTGAGTGTGTGTGTGAGAGAGGGAGGGGTGAGTGTGTGTGTGTGAGAGAGGGAGGGGTGAGTGTGTGTGTGTGAGAGAGAGAGGGGTGAGTGTGTGTGTGTGTGAGAGAGAGGGGGTGAGTGTGTGTGTGTGAGAGTGAGAGAGGGGTGAGTATGTGTGTGTGAGAGAGAGGGGTGAGTGTGTGTGTGTAAGAGAGAGAGGGGTGAGTGTGTGTGTGTGAGAGAGGGTTGAGTGTGTGTGTTTGAGAGAGAGGGATAAGTGTGTGTGTGAGTGTGAGAGAGGGGTAAGTGTGTGTGTGAGAGAGAGGGAGGGGTGAGAGTGTTTGTGAGAGAGAAGGAGGGGTGAGAGTGTTTGTGAGAGAGGAGGGGTGAGAGTGTTTGTGAGAGAGAAGGAGGGGTGAGAGTGTTTGTGAGAGAGAAGGAGGGGTGAGAGGGTTTGTGAGAGAGAAGGAGGGGTGAGAGGGTTTTTGAGAGAGAGAAGGAGGGGTGAGAGGGTTTTTGAGAGAGAGAAGGAGGGGTGAGAGGGTTTTTGAGAGAGAAGGAGGGGTGAGAGTGTTTGTGAGAGAGAAGGAGGGGTGAGAGTGTATGTGTGAGAGAGAAGGAGGGGTGAGTGTGTGTGTGTGAGAGAGAGGGGTGTGTGTGTTTGTGTGTGAGAGAGAGGGGTGAGTGTGTGTGTGTGAGAGAAAGAGGCCTGAGTGTGTGTGTGTGAGAGAGGGAGGGGTGAATGTGTGTGTGAGAGAGAGGGGAGAGAGCGTGTGTCTGTGAGAGAGAGAGGGGTGAGTGTGTTTGTGTGTGTGTGAGAGAGAGAGGTGAGTGTGTGTATGAGAGAGGGAGGGGTGAGTGTGTTTGTGTGTTTGAGAGAGAGAGAGGTGAGTGTGTTTGTGTGTGTGTGAGAGAGGGGTGATTGTGTGTGTATGAGAGAGAGGGAAGGGTGAGTGTGTGTTTGTGAGAGAGAGAGGGGTGAGTGTGTGTTTGTGAGAGAGAGAGGGATGAGTGTGTGTGAGAGAGAGAGAGGGATGGGTGAGTGTGTGTTTGAGAGAGAAAGAGGGGTGATTGTGTGTGTGTGAGAGAGAGAGAGGGGTGAGTGTGTGTGTGTGAGAGAGGGGTGAGTGTGTGTCTGTGTGAGAGAGTGAGGGATGTGTGAGTGTGTGTGTATGAGAGAGAGGGGTGAGTGTGTTTGTGTGTGTGAGATAGAGGTGTGAGTATGTTTGTGTGTGTGAGAGAGAGGGGTGAGTGTGTGTGAGTGTGAGAGAGGGGTGAATGTTTGTGTGTGTGTGTGTGAGAGAGAGGGGTGAGTGTGTTTGTGTGTGTGTGTATGAAAGACTGGGAGGGGTGAATGTGCTTGTGTGTGAGAGAGAGGGAGAGGTGAGTGTGTATTTGTGAGAGAGGGAGGGGTGAGTGTGTGTGTGTGTGAAAGAGAGGGGTGAGTGTGTCTGTGTGTGTGAGAGAGAGAGGGGTGAGTGTGTTTGTGTGTGTGTGAGAAAGGGAGGGGTGAGTGTGTGTGTGAGAGAGGGAGGGGTGAGTGTGTGAGTGTCTGAGAGAGGGGTGAGTGTGTGCGTGTGTGATAGAGAGGGATGGGTGAGTGTGTGAGAGAGAGAGAGGGCTGAGTGTGTTTGTGTATGTGTGAGAGAGGGATGAGTGTGTGTGTGTGTGTGAGAGAGAGGTATGTGTGAGTGTGTGTGTGTGAGAGAGATGGTTGAGTGTGTTTGTGTGTGTGAGAGAGAGGGGTGAGTGTGTTTGTATGTGTGAGAGAGGGGTGTTTGTGTGTGTAAGAGAGAGGGGTGGGTGTGTGTGTGTGTGTGAGAGAGGGGTGAGTGTGTTTGTGTGTGTGTGAGAGAGGGAGGGGTAAGTGTGTGTGTGAGAGAGGGAGGGGTGAGTGTGTGTGTGTGAGAGAGAGAGGGGTGAGTGTGTGTGTGTGAGAGAGAGAGGGGTGAGTGTGTGTGTGTGTGAGAGAGAGGGAGGGGTGAGTGTGTGTGTGTGAGAGAGAGAGTGGTGGGTGTGTATGTGTGTGTGAGAGAGAGGGGTGAGTGTGTGTGTGTAAGAGAGAGAGGGGTGTGTGTGTGTGTGTGAGAGAGGGTTGAGTGTGTGTGTTTGAGAGAGAGGGATAAGTGTGTGTGTGAGTGTGAGAGAGGGGTAAGTGTGTGTGTGAGAGAGAGGGAGGGGTGAGAGTGTTTGTGAGAGAGAAGGAGGGGTGAGAGTGTTTGTGAGAGAGAAGGAGGGGTGAGAGTGTTTGTGAGAGAGGAGGGGTGAGAGTGTTTGTGAGAGAGAAGGAGGGGTGAGAGTGTTTGTGAGAGAGAAGGAGGGGTGAGAGGGTTTGTGAGAGAGAAGGAGGGGTGAGAGGGTTTTTGAGAGAGAGAAGGAGGGGTGAGAGGGTTTTTGAGAGAGAAGGAGGGGTGAGAGTGTTTGTGAGAGAGAAGGAGGGGTGAGAGTGTATGTGTGAGAGAGAAGGAGGGGTGAGTGTGTGTGTGAGAGAGAGAGGGGTGTGTGTGTTTGTGTGTGAGAGAGAGGGGTGAGTGTGTGTGTGTGAGAGAGGGGTGAGTGTGTGTGTGTGAGAGAGAGGGGTGAGTGTGTGTGTGTGAGAGAGAGAGAGGGTTGAGATTTTGTGTGTGTGTGTGTGTGAGAGAGAGAGGGAGGGGTGAGTGTGTGTGTGAGAGAGAGAGGGAGGGGTGAGTGTGTGTGTGAGAGAGAGAGGGATGGGTGAGTGTGTGTGTGAGAGAGAAAGAGGGGTGAGTGTGTGTGTGTGAGAGAGAGAGGGAGGGGTGAGTGTGTGTGTGTGAGAGAGAGGGATGGGTGAGTGTGTGTGTGAGAGAAAGAGGGATGAGTGTGTGTGTGTGAGAGAGAGGGAGGGGTGAGTGTGTGTGCGTGCGAGAGAGATGGGTGAGTGTGTTTGTGTGTGTGTGAGAGAGAGAGGTGAGTGTGTGTATGAGAGAGAGGGAGGGATGAGTGTGTTTATGTGTGTGAGAGAGAGAGGGGTGAGTGTGTTTGTGTGTGTGTGAGAGAGGGAGGGGTGAGTGTGTGTGTGTGTGAGAGAGAGGGGTGTTTGTGTGTGTGAGAGAGAGGGGTGGCTGTGTGTGTGTGAGAGAGAGAGGGGTGAGTGTGTGTGTGTGTGAAAGAGAGGGGTGAGTGTGTCTGTGTGTGTGAGAGAGAGAGGGGTGAGTGTGTTTGTGTGTGTGTGAGAAAGGGAGGGGTGAGTGTGTGTGTGAGAGAGGGAGGGGTGAGTGTGTGTGTGTCTGAGAGAGGGGTGAGTGTGTGCGTGTGAGAGAGAGAGGGATGGGTGAGTGTGTGTGAGAGAGAGAGGGCTGAGTGTGTTTCTGTGTGTGTGAGAGAGGGGTGAGTGTGTGTCTGTGTGAGAGAGAGAGGTATGTGTGAGTGTGTGTGTATGAGAGAGAGGGGTGAGTGTGTTTGTGTGTGTGAGAGAGAGGGGTGAGTGTGTTTGTATATGTGAGAGAGAGGGGTGTTTGTGTGTGTGAGAGAGAGGTATGTGTGCGTGTGTGTGTATGAGAGAGAGGGGTGAGTGCGTTTGTGTGTGTGTGAGAAAGGGAGGGGTGAGTGTGTGTGAGAGAGGGAGGGGTGAGTGTGTGTGTATGAGAGAGAGGGGTGAGTGTGTTTGTGTGTGTGTGAGAAAGGGAGGGGTGAGTGTGTGTGTGAGAGAGGGAGGGGTGAGTGTGTGTGTGTGAGAGAGGGTGGGGTGAGTGTGTGTGTGTGAGAGAGGGAGGGGTGAGTGTGTGTGTGTGTGAGAGAGAGGGGGTGAGTGTGTGTGTGTGAGAGTGAGAGAGGGGTGAGTATGTGTGTGTGAGAGAGAGGGGTGAGTGTGTGTGTGTAAGAGAGAGAGGGGTGAGTGTGTGTGTGTGAGAGAGGGTTGAGTGTGTGTGTTTGAGAGAGAGGGATAAGTGTGTGTGTGAGTGTGAGAGAGGGGTAAGTGTGTGTGTGAGAGAGAGGGAGGGGTGAGAGTGTTTGTGAGAGAGAAGGAGGGGTGAGAGTGTTTGTGAGAGAGGAGGGGTGAGAGTGTTTGTGAGAGAGAAGGAGGGGTGAGAGTGTTTGTGAGAGAGAAGGAGGGGTGAGAGGGTTTTTGAGAGAGAGAAGGAGGGGTGAGAGGGTTTTTGAGAGAGAGAAGGAGGGGTGAGAGGGTTTTTGAGAGAGAAGGAGGGGTGAGAGTGTTTGTGAGAGAGAAGGAGGGCTGAGAGTGTATGTGTGAGAGAGAAGGAGGGGTGAGTGTGTGTGTGTGAGAGAGAGGGGTGTGTGTGTTTGTGTGTGAGAGAGAGGGGTGAGTGTGTGTGTGTGAGAGAAAGAGGCCTGAGTGTGTGTGTGTGAGAGAGGGAGGGGTGAATGTGTGTGTGAGAGAGAGGGGAGAGAGCGTGTGTCTGTGAGAGAGAGAGGGGTGAGTGTGTTTGTGTGTGTGTGAGAGAGAGAGGTGAGTGTGTGTATGAGAGAGGGAGGGGTGAGTGTGTTTGTGTGTTTGAGAGAGAGAGAGGTGAGTGTGTTTGTGTGTGTGTGAGAGAGGGGTGAGTGTGTGTGTATGAGAGAGAGGGAAGGGTGAGTGTGTGTTTGTGAGAGAGAGAGGGGTGAGTGTGTGTTTGTGAGAGAGAGAGGGATGAGTGTGTGTGAGAGAGAGAGAGGGATGGGTGAGTGTGTGTTTGAGAGAGAAAGAGGGGTGATTGTGTGTGTGTGAGAGAGAGAGAGGGGTGAGTGTGTGTGTGTGAGAGAGGGGTGAGTGTGTGTCTGTGTGAGAGAGTGAGGTATGTGTGAGTGTGTGTGTATGAGAGAGAGGGGTGAGTGTGTTTGTGTGTGTGAGATAGAGGTGTGAGTATGTTTGTGTGTGTGAGAGAGAGGGGTGTTTGTGTGTGTGAGAGAGAGGGGTGTGTGTGTGTGTGTGAGAGAGAGGGGTGAGTGTGTTTGTGTGTGTGTGAGAAAGGGAGGGGTGAGTGTGTGTGTGAGAGAGGGAGGGGTGAGTGTGTGTGTGTGAGAGAGGGAGGGGTGAGTGTGTGTGTGTGTGTGAGAGAGAGGGGTGAGTGTGTGTGTGTGTGAGAGAGAGGGGTGAGTGTGTGTGTGTATGAGAGAGAGAGGCTTGAGTGTGTGTGTGTGAGAGAGAGGGGTAAGTGTGTGTGCGTGTGTGTGATAGAGGGGTAAGTGTGTGTGTGTGAGAGAGAGGGAGGGTTGAGAGTGTTTGTGAGAGAGAAGGAGGGGTGAGAGTGTTTGTGAGAGAGAAGGAAGGGTGAGAGTGTGTGTGTGAGAGAGGAGGGGTGAGTGTGTGTATGTGTGTGAGAGAGGGGTGAGTGTGTGTCTGTGTGAGAGAGAGGTATGTGTGAGTGTGTGTGTATGAGAGAGAGGGGTGAGTGTGTTTGTGTGTGTGAGAGAGAGAGGGGTGAGTGTGTTTGTGTGTGTGTGAGGGAGGGAGGGGTGAGTGTGTGTGTGTGTGTGAGAGAGAGGGATGTTTGTGTGTGTGAGAGAGAGGGGTGGCTGTGTGTGTGTGAGAGAGAGAGGGGTGAGTGTGTGTGTGTGTGAAAGAGAGGGGTGAGTGTGTCTGTGTGTGTGAGAGAGAGAGGGGTGAGTGTGTTTGTGTGTGTGTGAGAAAGGGAGGGGTGAGTGTGTGTGTGAGAGAGGGAGGGGTGAGTGTGTGAGTGTCTGAGAGAGGGGTGAGTGTGTGCGTTTGAGAGAGAGAGGGATGGGTGAGTGTGTGTGAGAGAGAGAGGGCTGAGTGTGTTTCTGTGTGTGTGAGAGAGGGGTGAGTGTGTGTCTGTGTGAGAGAGAGAGGTATGTGTGAGTGTGTGTGTATGAGAGAGAGGGGTGAGTGTGTTTGTGTGTGTGAGAGAGAGGGGTGAGTGTGTTTGTATATGTGAGAGAGAGGGGTGTTTGTGTGTGTGAGAGAGAGGTATGTGTGCGTGTGTGTGTATGAGAGAGAGGGGTGAGTGTGTTTGTGTGTGTGTGAGAAAGGGAGGGGTGAGTGTGTGTGTGAGAGAGGGAGGGGTGAGTGTGTGTGTGTGAGAGAGGGAGGGGCGAGTGTGTGTGTGTGAGAGAGAGAGGGGTGAGTGTGTGTGTGTGTGAGAGAGAGGGGGTGAGTGTGTGTGTGTGAGAGAGAGAGAGGGGTGAGTATGTGTGTGTGAGAGAGAGGGGTGAGTGTGTGTGTGTGAGATAGGGTTGAGTGTGTGTGTTTGAGAGAGAGGGATAAGTGTGTGTGTGAGTGTGAGAGAGGGGTAAGTGTGTGTGTGAGAGAGAGGGAGGGGTGAGAGTGTTTGTGAGAGAGAAGGAGGGGTGAGAGTGTTTGTGAGAGAGGAGGGGTGAGAGTGTTTGTGAGAGAGAAGGAGGGGTGAGAGTGTTTGTGAGAGAGAAGGAGGGGTGAGAGGGTTTGTGAGAGAGAAGGAGGGGTGAGAGGGTTTTTGAGAGAGAGAAGGAGGGGTGAGAGGGTTTTTGAGAGAGAAGGAGGGGTGAGAGTGTTTGTGAGAGAGAAGGAGGGGTGAGAGTGTATGTGTGAGAGAGAAGGAGGGGTGAGTGTGTGTGTGTGAGAGAGAGGTGTGTGTGTGTTTGTGTGTGAGAGAGAGGGGTGAGTGTGTGTGTGTGAGAGAGGGGTGAGTGTGTGTGTGTGAGAGAGAGGGGTGAGTGTGTTTGTGTGTGTGTGAGAGAGAGGTGAGTGTGTGTATGAGAGAGAGGGAGGGGTGAGTGTGTTTGTGTGTGTGAGAGAGAGAGGGGTGAGTGTGTTTGTGTGTGTGTGAGAGAGGGAGGGGTGAGTGTGTGTGTGTGTGAGAGAGAGGGGTGTTTGTGTGTGTGAGAGAGAGGGGTGGCTGTGTGTGTGTGAGAGAGAGAGGGGTGAGTGTGTGTGTGTGTGAAAGAGAGGGGTGAGTGTGTCTGTGTGTGTGAGAGAGAGAGGGGTGAGTGTGTTTGTGTGTGTGTGAGAAAGGGAGGGGTGAGTGTGTGTGTGAGAGAGGGAGGGGTGAGTGTGTGTGTGTCTGAGAGAGGGGTGAGTGTGTGCGTGTGAGAGAGAGAGGGATGGGTGAGTGTGTGTGAGAGAGAGAGGGCTGAGTGTGTTTCTGTGTGTGTGAGAGAGGGGTGAGTGTGTGTCTGTGTGAGAGAGAGAGGTATGTGTGAGTGTGTGTGTATGAGAGAGAGGGGTGTGTGTGTTTGTGTGTGTGAGAGAGAGGGGTGAGTGTGTTTGTATATGTGAGAGAGAGGGGTGTTTGTGTGTGTGAGAGAGAGGTATGTGTGCGTGTGTGTGTATGAGAGAGAGGGGTGAGTGTGTTTGTGTGTGTGTGAGAAAGGGAGGGGTGAGTGTGTGTGTGAGAGAGGGAGGGGTGAGTGTGTGTGTATGAGAGAGAGGGGTGAGTGTGTTTGTGTGTGTGTGAGAAAGGGAGGGGTGAGTGTGTGTGTGAGAGAGGGAGGGGTGAGTGTGTGTGTGTGAGAGAGGGAGGGGTGAGTGTGTGTGTGTGAGAGAGAGAGGGGTGAGTGTGTGTGTGTGTGAGAGAGAGGGGGTGAGTGTGTGTGTGTGAGAGTGAGAGAGGGGTGAGTATGTGTGTGTGAGAGAGAGGGGTGAGTGTGTGTGTGTAAGAGAGAGAGGGGTGAGTGTGTGTGTGTGAGAGAGGGTTGAGTGTGTGTGTTTGAGAGAGAGGGATAAGTGTGCGTGTGAGTGTGAGAGAGGGGTAAGTGTGTGTGTGAGAGAGAGGGAGGGGTGAGAGTGTTTGTGAGAGAGAAGGAGGGGTGAGAGTGTTTGTGAGAGAGAAGGAGGGGTGAGAGTGTTTGTGAGAGAGGAGGGGTGAGAGTGTTTGTGAGAGAGAAGGAGGGGTGAGAGTGTTTGTGAGAGAGAATGAGGGGTGAGAGGGTTTGTGAGAGAGAAGGAGGGGTGAGAGGGTTTTTGAGAGAGAGAAGGAGGGGTGAGAGGGTTTTTGAGAGAGAAGGAGGGGTGAGAGTGTTTGTGAGAGAGAAGGAGGGGTGAGAGTGTATGTGTGAGAGAGAAGGAGGGGTGAGTGTGTGTGTGTGAGAGAGAGGGGTGTGTGTGTTTGTGTGTGAGAGAGAGGGGTGAGTGTGTGTGTGTGAGAGAGGGGTGAGTGTGTGTGTGTGAGAGAGAGGGGTGAGTGTGTGTGTGTGAGAGAGAGAGAGGGTTGAGATTTTGTGTGTGTGTGTGTGTGAGAGAGAGAGGGAGGGGTGAGTGTGTGTGTGAGAGAGAGAGGGAGGGGTGAGTGTGTGTGTGAGAGAGAGAGGGATGGGTGAGTGTGTGTGTGAGAGAGAAAGAGGGGTGAGTGTGTGTGTGTGAGAGAGAGAGGGAGGGGTGAGTGTGTGTGTGTGAGAGAGAGGGATGGGTGAGTGTGTGTGTGAGAGAAAGAGGGATGAGTGTGTGTGTGTGAGAGAGAGGGAGGGGTGAGTGTGTGTGCGTGCGAGAGAGATGGGTGAGTGTGTTTGTGTGTGTGTGAGAGAGAGAGGTGAGTGTGTGTATGAGAGAGAGGGAGGGGTGAGTGTGTTTATGTGTGTGAGAGAGAGAGGGGTGAGTGTGTTTGTGTGTGTGTGAGAGAGGGAGGGGTGAGTGTGTGTGTGTGTGAGAGAGAGGGGTGTTTGTGTGTGTGAGAGAGAGGGGTGGCTGTGTGTGTGTGAGAGAGAGAGGGGTGAGTGTGTGTGTGTGTGAAAGAGAGGGGTGAGTGTGTCTGTGTGTGTGAGAGAGAGAGGGGTGAGTGTGTTTGTGTGTGTGTGAGAAAGGGAGGGGTGAGTGTGTGTGTGAGAGAGGGAGGGGTGAGTGTGTGTGTGTCTGAGCGAGGGGTGAGTGTGTGCGTGTGAGAGAGAGAGGGATGGGTGAGTGTGTGTGAGAGAGAGAGGGCTGAGTGTGTTTCTGTGTGTGTGAGAGAGGGGTGAGTGTGTGTCTGTGTGAGAGAGAGAGGTATGTGTGAGTGTGTGTGTATGAGAGAGAGGGGTGAGTGTGTTTGTGTGTGTGAGAGAGAGGGGTGAGTGTGTTTGTATATGTGAGAGAGAGGGGTGTTTGTGTGTGTGAGAGAGAGGTATGTGTGCGTGTGTGTGTATGAGAGAGAGGGGTGAGTGTGTTTGTGTGTGTGTGAGAAAGGGAGGGGTGAGTGTGTGTGTGAGAGAGGGAGGGGTGAGTGTGTGTGTATGAGAGAGAGGGGTGAGTGTGTTTGTGTGTGTGTGAGAAAGGGAGGGGTGAGTGTGTGTGTGAGAGAGGGAGGGGTGAGTGTGTGTGTGTGAGAGAGGGAGGGGTGAGTGTGTGTGTGTGAGAGAGAGAGGGGTGAGTGTGTGTGTGTGTGAGAGAGAGGGGGTGAGTGTGTGTGTGTGAGAGTGAGAGAGGGGTGAGTATGTGTGTGTGAGAGAGAGGGGTGAGTGTGTGTGTGTAAGAGAGAGAGGGGTGAGTGTGTGTGTGTGAGAGAGGGTTGAGTGTGTGTGTTTGAGAGAGAGGGATAAGTGTGTGTGTGAGTGTGAGAGAGGGGTATGTGTGTGTGTGAGAGAGAGGGAGGGGTGAGAGTGTTTGTGAGAGAGAAGGAGGGGTGAGAGTGTTTGTGAGAGAGAAGGAGGGGTGAGAGTGTTTGTGAGAGAGGAGGGGTGAGAGTGTTTGTGAGAGAGAAGGAGGGGTGAGAGTGTTTGTGAGAGAGAAGGAGGGGTGAGAGGGTTTGTGAGAGAGAAGGAGGGGTGAGAGGGTTTTTGAGAGAGAGAAGGAGGGGTGAGAGGGTTTTTGAGAGAGAAGGAGGGGTGAGAGTGTTTGTGAGAGAGAAGGAGGGGTGAGAGTGTATGTGTGAGAGAGAAGGAGGGGTGAGTGTGTGTGTGTGAGAGAGAGGGGTGTGTGTGTTTGTGTGTGAGAGAGAGGGGTGAGTGTGTGTGTGTGAGAGAGGGGTGAGTGTGTGTGTGTGAGAGAGAGGGGTGAGTGTGTGTGTGTGAGAGAGAGAGAGGGTTGAGATTTTGTGTGTGTGTGTGTGTGAGAGAGAGAGGGAGGGGTGAGTGTGTGTGTGAGAGAGAGAGGGAGGGGTGAGTGTGTGTGTGAGAGAGAGAGGGATGGGTGAGTGTGTGTGTGAGAGAGAAAGAGGGGTGAGTGTGTGTGTGTGAGAGAGAGAGGGAGGGGTGAGTGTGTGTGTGTGAGAGAGAGGGATGGGTGAGTGTGTGTGTGAGAGAAAGAGGGATGAGTGTGTGTGTGTGAGAGAGAGGGAGGGGTGAGTGTGTGTGCGTGCGAGAGAGATGGGTGAGTGTGTTTGTGTGTGTGTGAGAGAGAGAGGTGAGTGTGTGTATGAGAGAGAGGGAGGGGTGAGTGTGTTTATGTGTGTGAGAGAGAGAGGGGTGAGTGTGTTTGTGTGTGTGTGAGAGAGGGAGGGGTGAGTGTGTGTGTGTGTGAGAGAGAGGGGTGTTTGTGTGTGTGAGAGAGAGGGGTGGCTGTGTGTGTGTGAGAGAGAGAGGGGTGAGTGTGTGTGTGTGTGAAAGAGAGGGGTGAGTGTGTCTGTGTGTGTGAGAGAGAGAGGGGTGAGTGTGTTTGTGTGTGTGTGAGAAAGGGAGGGGTGAGTGTGTGTGTGAGAGAGGGAGGGGTGAGTGTGTGTGTGTCTGAGCGAGGGGTGAGTGTGTGCGTGTGAGAGAGAGAGGGATGGGTGAGTGTGTGTGAGAGAGAGAGGGCTGAGTGTGTTTCTGTGTGTGTGAGAGAGGGGTGAGTGTGTGTCTGTGTGAGAGAGAGAGGTATGTGTGAGTGTGTGTGTATGAGAGAGAGGGGTGAGTGTGTTTGTGTGTGTGAGAGAGAGGGGTGAGTGTGTTTGTATATGTGAGAGAGAGGGGTGTTTGTGTGTGTGAGAGAGAGGTATGTGTGCGTGTGTGTGTATGAGAGAGAGGGGTGAGTGTGTTTGTGTGTGTGTGAGAAAGGGAGGGGTGAGTGTGTGTGTGAGAGAGGGAGGGGTGAGTGTGTGTGTATGAGAGAGAGGGGTGAGTGTGTTTGTGTGTGTGTGAGAAAGGGAGGGGTGAGTGTGTGTGTGAGAGAGGGAGGGGTGAGTGTGTGTGTGTGAGAGAGGGAGGGGTGAGTGTGTGTGTGTGAGAGAGAGAGGGGTGAGTGTGTGTGTGTGTGAGAGAGAGGGGGTGAGTGTGTGTGTGTGAGAGTGAGAGAGGGGTGAGTATGTGCGTGTGAGAGAGAGGGGTGAGTGTGTGTGTGTAAGAGAGAGAGGGGTGAGTGTGTGTGTGTGAGAGAGAGTTGAGTGTGTGTGTTTGAGAGAGAGGGATAAGTGTGTGTGTGAGTGTGAGAGAGGGGTAAGTGTGTGTGTGAGAGAGAGGGAGGGGTGAGAGTGTTTGTGAGAGAGAAGGAGGGGTGAGAGTGTTTGTGAGAGAGGAGGGGTGAGAGTGTTTGTGAGAGAGAAGGAGGGGTGAGAGTGTTTGTGAGAGAGAAGGAGGGGTGAGAGGGTTTGTGAGAGAGAAGGAGGGGTGAGAGGGTTTTTGAGAGAGAGAAGGAGGGGTGAGAGGGTTTTTGAGAGAGAAGGAGGGGTGAGAGTGTTTGTGAGAGAGAAGGAGGGGTGAGAGTGTATGTGTGAGAGAGAAGGAGGGGTGAGTGTGTGTGTGTGAGAGAGAGGGGTGTGTGTGTTTGTGTGTGAGAGAGAGGGGTGAGTGTGTGTGTGTGAGAGAAAGAGGCCTGAGTGTGTGTGTGTGAGAGAGGGAGGGGTGAATGTGTGTGTGTGAGAGAGAGGGGAGAGAGCGTGTGTCTGTGAGAGAGAGGGAGGGGTGAGTGTGTGTGTGTGAGAGAGAGAGGGGTGAGTGTGTTTGTGTGTGTGTGAGAGAGAGAGGTGAGTGTGTGTATGAGAGAGGGAGGGGTGAGTGTGTTTGTGTGTGTGAGAGAGAGAGAGGTGAGTGTGTTTGTGTCTGTGTGAGAGAGGGGTGATTGTGTGTGTATGAGAGAGAGGGAAGGGTGAGTGTGTGTTTGTGAGAGAGAGAGGGGTGAGTGTGTGTTTGTGAGAGAGAGAGGGATGAGTGTGTGTGAGAGAGAGAGAGGGATGGGTGAGTGTGTGTTTGAGAGAGAAAGAGGGGTGATTGTGTGTGTGTGAGAGAGAGAGAGAGGGGTGAGTGTGTGTGTGTGAGAGAGGGGTGAGTGTGTGTCTGTGTGAGAGAGTGAGGTATGTGTGAGTGTGTGTGTATGAGAGAGAGGGGTGAGTGTATTTGTGTGTGTGAGATAGAGGTGTGAGTATGTTTGTGTGTGTGAGAGAGAGGGGTGTTTGTGTGTGTGAGAGAGAGGGGTGAGTGTGTTTGTGTGTGTGTGAGAAAGGGAGGGGTGAGTGTGTGTGTGAGAGAGGGAGGGGTGAGTGTGTGTGTGTGAGAGAGGGAGGGGTGAGTGTGTGTGTGTGTGTGAGAGAGAGGGGTGAGTGTGTGTGTGTGTGAGAGAGAGGGGTGAGTGTGTGTGTGTGTGAGAGAGAGAGGGTTGAGTGTGTGTGTATGAGAGAGAGGGGTAAGTGTGTGTGTGTGTGTGTGAGAGAGGGAGGGTTGAGAGTGTTTGTGAGAGAGAAGGAGGGGTGAGAGTGTTTGTGAGAGAGAAGGAAGGGTGAGAGTGTGTGTGAGAGAGAAGGAGGGGTGAGTGTGTGTATGTGTGTGAGAGAGGGGTGAGTGTGTGTCTGTGTGAGAGAGAGGTATGTGTGAGTGTGTGTGTATGAGAGAGAGGGGTGAGTGTGTTTGTGTGTGTGAGAGAGAGAGGGGTGAGTGTGTTTGTGTGTGTGTGAGAGAGGGAGGGGTGAGTGTGTGTGTGTGTGAGAGAGAGGGGTGTTTGTGTGTGTGAGAGAGAGGGGTGGCTGTGTGTGTGTGAGAGAGAGAGGGGTGAGTGTGTGTGTGTGTGAAAGAGAGGGGTGAGTGTGTCTGTGTGTGTGAGAGAGAGAGGGGTGAGTGTGTTTGTGTGTGTGTGAGAAAGGGAGGGGTGAGTGTGTGTGTGAGAGAGGGGGGGTGAGTGTGTGAGTGTCTGAGAGAGGGGTGAGTGTGTGCGTTTGAGAGAGAGAGGGATGGGTGAGTGTGTGTGAGAGAGAGAGGGCTGAGTGTGTTTCTGTGTGTGAGAGAGGGGTGAGTGTGTGTCTGTGTGAGAGAGAGAGGTATGTGTGAGTGTGTGTGTATGAGAGAGAGGGGTGAGTGTGTTTGTGTGTGTGAGAGAGAGGGGTGAGTGTGTTTGTATATGTGAGAGAGAGGGGTGTTTGTGTGTGTGAGAGAGAGGTATGTGTGCGTGTGTGTGTATGAGAGAGAGGGGTGAGTTTGTGTGTGTGTGAGAAAGGGAGGGGTGAGTGTGTGTGTGAGAGAGGGAGGGGTGAGTGTGTGTGTGTGAGAGAGGGAGGGGCGAGTGTGTGTGTGTGAGAGAGAGAGGGGTGAGTGTGTGTGTGTGTGAGAGAGAGGGGGTGAGTGTGTGTGTGTGAGAGAGAGAGAGGGGTGAGTATGTGTGTGAGAGAGAGGGGTGAGTGTGTGTGTGTGAGAGAGGGTTGAGTGTGTGTGTTTGAGAGAGAGGGATAAGTGTGTGTGTGAGTGTGAGAGAGGGGTAAGTGTGTGTGTGAGAGAGAGGGAGGGGTGAGAGTGTTTGTGAGAGAGAAGGAGGGGTGAGAGTGTTTGTGAGAGAGAAGGAGGGGTGAGAGTGTTTGTGAGAGAGGAGGGGTGAGAGTGTTTGTGAGAGAGAAGGAGGGGTGAGAGTGTTTGTGAGAGAGAAGGAGGGGTGAGAGGGTTTGTGAGAGAGAAGGAGGGGTGAGAGGGTTTTTGAGAGAGAGAAGGAGGGGTGAGAGGTTTTGTGAGAGAGAAGGAGGGGTGAGAGTGTTTGTGAGAGAGAAGGAGGGGTGAGAGTGTGTGTGTGAGAGAGAAGGAGGGGTGAGTGTGTGTATGTGTGAGAGAGAGGGGTGTGTGTGTTTGTGTGTGAGAGAGAGGGGTGAGTGTGTGTGTGTGAGAGAGGGGTGAGTGTGTGTGTGTGAGAGAGAGGGGTGAGTGTGTGTGTGTGAGAGAGAGAGAGGGTTGAGATTTTGTGTGTGTGTGTGTGAGAGAGAGAGAGGGAGGGGTGAGTGTGTGTGTGAGAGAGAGAGGGAGGGGTGAGTGTGTGTGTGAGAGAGAGAGGGATGGGTGAGTGTGTGTGTGAGAGAGAAAGAGGGGTGAGTGTGTGTGTGTGAGAGAGAGAGGGAGGGGTGAGTGTGTGTGTGTGAGAGAGAGGGATGGGTGAGTGTGTGTGTGAGAGAAAGAGGGATGAGTGTGTGTGTGTGAGAGAGAGGGAGGGTTGAGTGTGTGTGCGTGCGAGAGAGATGGGTGAGTGTGTTTGTGTGTGTGTGAGAGAGAGAGGTGAGTGTGTGTATGAGAGAGACGGAGGGGTGAGTGTGTTTATGTGTTTGAGAGAGAGAGGGGTGAGTGTGTTTGTGTGTGTGTGAGAGAGGGAGGGGTGAGTGTGTGTGTGTGTGAGAGAGAGGGGTGTTTGTGTGTGTGAGAGAGAGGGGTGGCTGTGTGTGTGTGAGAGAGAGAGGGGTGAGTGTGTGTGTGTGTGAAAGAGAGGGGTGAGTGTGTCTGTGTGTGTGAGAGAGAGAGGGGTGAGTGTGTTTGTTTGTGTGTGAGAAAGGGAGGGGTGAGTGTGTGTGTGAGAGAGGGAGGGGTGAGTGTGTGTGTGTCTGAGAGAGGGGTGAGTGTGTGCGTGTGAGAGAGAGAGGGATGGGTGAGTGTGTGTGAGAGAGAGAGGGCTGAGTGTGTTTCTGTGTGTGTGAGAGAGGGGTGAGTGTGTGTGTGTGAGAGAGAGGTATGTGTGAGTGTGTGTGTGTGAGAGAGAGGGTTGAGTGTGTTTGTGTGTGTGAGAGAGAGGGGTGAGTGTGTTTGTATATGTGAGAGAGAGGGGTGTTTGTGTGTGTGAGAGAGAGGTATGTGTGCGTGTGTGTGTATGAGAGAGAGGGGTGAGTGTGTTTGTGTGTGTGTGAGAAAGGGAGGGGTGAGTGTGTGTGTGAGAGAGGGAGGGGTGAGTGTGTGTGTATGAGAGAGAGGGGTGAGTGTGTTTGTGTGTGTGTGAGAAAGGGAGGGTGAGTGTGTGTGTGAGAGAGGGAGGGGTGAGGTGTGTGTGTGAGAGAGGGAGGGGTGAGTGTGTGTGTGTGAGAGAGAGAGGGGTGAGTGTGTGTGTGTGTGAGAGAGAGGGGGTGAGTGTGTGTGTGTGAGAGTGAGAGAGGGGTGAGTATGTGCGTGTGAGAGAGAGGGGTGAGTGTGTGTGTGTAAGAGAGAGAGGGGTGAGTGTGTGTGTGTGAGAGAGGGTTGAGTGTGTGTGTTTGAGAGAGAGGGATAAGTGTGTGTGTGAGTGTGAGAGAGGGGTAAGTGTGTGTGTGAGAGAGAGGGAGGGGTGAGAGTGTTTGTGAGAGAGAAGGAGGGGTGAGAGTGTTTGTGAGAGAAGGAGGGGTGAGAGTGTTTGTGAGAGAGAAGGAGGGGTGAGAGTGTTTGT